>NW_005187658.1:108933-124665 GCF_000239375.1 Pundamilia nyererei | reverse complement strand
AAAATGCAGCAAGATATTTAAAAAACAGTTTTGTTGATTAAAAAACACTATATCGGATTCATATCGGTATCGGCAGATATCCAAATTTATGATATCGGTATCGGTATCGGACATAAAAAAGTGGTATCGTGCCATCTCTAGTATATATGCCCGTGTACAGCACCATTCATTTCATTAACACTGACGCATATGAAACTGATTAACAACCCACTCTCCTGAGCAGGAAGTTTCATTGATTTGATGCTGTACTCTATTTTTTCTGAGAGTATATAAATGCTAAAAAAGATTTGGTGTGTCACTGTCTCTTGAAAGCAGTACTTTCCAGTTTTCAAAGGCACTTTGGTACATTGATCCACACTCGTGGTTCATCTTGTGTCTTTGTCCTGTTGGCCCTCAGCTCCCACTGTGGCCCCGAGTGGACTGGGAGGTGGAGGAGGAGACCGTGATGAGCTCATTGTTACATGGACGGTGAGTGGAAAGGCCAAATGGGTTTTCTCTATTTTCCAAACAGAGCTGAATTTAGGTTCATATGTTTTCAAAGTTTTTCATTCATTCGTTAACAAATAGTCATTTTCTTTTCGTTTCATTCATAAAATGTAATCTAGTATCAGGTTAGTTGTTACTGTTTCATTCTAGTGTTATGGGCCAGGTTATTGTCGGGTGTTCCAGTACAAACAGATACTGTGATTTTAGAGGCAGTGTTAATGAGACCGGGGTGTTAATCGTCCACTCTTGGGCCAGACCCAAAACGGTGGTATTCCGATTACAAGTAGGAAACAATATAAGACACTTACAGAGATTCAATTAGACAGAAAGACAGAAAGACGAGCAGTTAACCATGATCAGTACTGGAGATACTGTGGTATCACTGTGATCATGATGGTGTTACTGGGACAGCTGGGTTCAGACTTGGTGTGTGAGGATGTCGATTTTGTCTCCAGCCCATGGCCAGAGAATACCAGAACGGTGACGGCTTCGGGTACATCTTGGGGTTCAGAAAGAAGGACACATCATCATGGACAGAGGTGCGAGTTCCACGTGTAGAGTCCTCTCGACATGTTTACTACAACAGCAGTCTGGCAGCGTACACTCCCTTTGAAGTGAAGATCAAAGCTTATAACCGCAAAGGAGAAGGCCCGTTTAGCCAGGTGGCTGTGGTGCACTCTGCAGAGGAAGGTGAGTACCGCTGACGTTCAGCTACTTCCACCACGGTGTGATCATTGTGGCAGATGTCCCAGTGTCCGTCCGAACTGCTACTTTACATGGCTGCTCTGATCGCATCACTGCTTTGTACAGAAGTAGTTTGTGGTGGATGTGCTTGTGCACTTGAAGATGTCGACTGGTTCACTGTAAACGTTGAACTGACTCAGTGACTCTGAGCTCACCTGCACAGCGTTCTGTTTAAATGACATGAATGAACCAAGAAACTGTTTCTTACTAAACACGTTTGTGGGACCACATGAGAAGCGTGCCACGGTTCCTGTTTCCAGTGTAATCTGCTTCTATCATGGAACCAGTCCACCATCCCACCACATCCCAGCTGTAGATATGAGGTTTGAACACTGCTCAGATACTGTGTGACATTCAGTCAACAGCAGGTTGGTATTCAAAGCTGAATGTACTGGTTTCTACTCTACCAGAGCACTCTGAAGTGAACGTCCAGTTTACCAGCAGCAGCATCTTGGCATGTTGCACTTAAAACACACACGAGGTAGTTAGGGAGGTGAAATACACCAGGTGATAACTCAGACAGGTAAAAGAACACAGAGACAAGACTGCTTTGCACAGGAGACGCAGAGGACAAGAAACAGAAAGAACCTGGTATCAAGAAAGCATCCATCCATTCTCCTCCTCATGTCTGAGTTTGTGGAGCAGGAACACAGAAACGCAGACGCGCTAACTCGAGTGTACAGAGCTGGAACTGAAACCACCGCCATGAACAGCCTCTGTAGCTGTTCATGGCTGACTGAAGTCTAGCCTAAAGAGGTCTCAAACTGTGGGAGTGCACCCATGCCTCTTTAACTCAGCTGCAAAGACTTTCTCATTATTACTGCAGTCTTGTTCCAGCCGCGGTCCTGCCTCTGTTTGCAGAGCTGACACTCAGTGTTTCTGAATAAACTCTAGATACTGGAAGTCTCACCTGAATGTTTAATGAGGACATTAGCTGAAGCTCCCAACCTGCACGTCTACAATACATAATCTATATAAGCTCAATTGGTTCTATATGTCGTTAGCAAGTTTACACATCTGTGTACTTAATTAAGACAAGACACAGTGGTGTGTACAGTCAGCTCCTACTTCACTTGCAGGTCCATACACCATTCTTATACTTAGAGACATGAGACAAACAACATTTCAGATCCATGCACGATGGAAGGCTGTGAGAGCACGGGGCAGGTTTCCAGTGTTTCTGAAGATCACAAGAAGATTTCTAATGTAACTCCACCTGCAGTCTTTTCTGTAACCACTAGAGGGCAGCCATAGTTTTAGAAAGGGTCACAGTCAGCTCACTTACAACTTGACTGATGGTAGTAGTCCATGTAATGAAAAGCCTGATATATATGGGCTGGTTAATCAAGCACAGTAAGAACATGGTCAGCAAAGCTGCAGCAGAAAAGTGGACAACACTGTAAGAGTATATAATTATGTGAGACAGTGCACATACTGCACATTGCTAACCTTTTACACTCTGGCTGACTCCTCACAGAGCCAACCGTGGGGCCTTCCAGCATCAATGCCACGGCACTGTCCGCCTTTGAGATCCAGGTTTCCTGGGAGCCTGTGCAGCAGCTCAGCACCAATGGCATCCTGAGAGGATACGAGGTGACGAGCTCAGTGACTTCATCCCTGTAAAGCAGCATAGCCTGTAACTATCACAAATATGTGGACAACTGAGAAAACATATCGTGCAGTCACAAAAAGCTGGTCTCTTAGGTGATAACTGTGTGTATGGGACACGCACGGCCTAAATGACCACAGTAAGGCAAACGTTTCAGTAAATAATGTTCAGAATATAACAGACGCAGGAAAATGTCAAAGGAAAGGAAGCGAAATAACCTGACATATTGATAGCACACAGATAGCTGGAGCAGTAGCACAATGCATGCATACTCACAGTATGTGTGCTCATTAAAGAGTGAATGCTCATCCACAGGGTGCAGCCATGTATCATCAATTTATATCAAACTACGAGCTTAAAAACAGCAGGAACATATATGTGGAGGAAATAATAGAAAATGACAGCAGTCTGATGGCTTTGTATCATGTAAAACCTTGTGTTATTTCAAACTTTGTCATGTGCTGTGGACAGCATGTGTGTCTGAAAGTGAAGGCTCTGAGTACTGTTCACATGGAGTTTATAAGACAACATTAATAATAATAATACCTTTGAAGAAACCCAAGGACGCTTTAAAAAGAGTATAAATATATAAGCTGAAGAAAGACGAGTGAAAGGTCTGTAGTGATGTGTCATTGTGCGTTAACAGATCCGGTACTGGCGGCAGCACGAAAGAGAAGCAGCAGCGGACCGCGTGAGGACGGCGGGCCTGGAGCCGACAGCCAGGGTGTCCGGACTTCGACCCAGCACTCGATACCACGTCGCTGTTCTGGCATACAACAGTGCCGGCACAGGACCGCCCTCGCCACGCACCGCCGTCACCACCAGGAAACCACGTACGGGTGCAGCGCTCTCTGTTAGAAAGATGACAGCACAGAGCACGTAACATAAAGCAAAGACAACTCACTCACAGAGACGTCTGCTCTCACACCGCTGCAAAGGACACACGAACCTTTCAGACCATATACGACTGCGTTTAAATTATGCAGGTGTAACATCCAGCTGGCTGCTCGTTGGTGTTTGCTCTTCACGATAATACATCTCAGAGAATGAGAATGTCATGAACACATTTATTTCTTGTAATTTAATCATAAATGTCATATTTTATATCTTCAATATTCATTACATGTAAGCGACTCAGGACTTATTTTGAATGACAGCTCATTAAAATCAGATTAATTCAGTGTTTCTGTCCTGGAGGCGAGCAGGCCCCAGCACAGTGATGCCTGACAGGAAACCATCCTGCTTTGCTTCTGCTGACTGAGTGAACCACGTGCTTTTATAGGAGAGTTTACTAAAGTTAAAGCAGATCTGAAGCTTTAATCACTTCACATACAAATGTTCCCTTTGGAAGCTGCATTCATGGAGCAGCTGTAAAGCTGCGTCCAGCAGTCTGTGCTCTTCTAATCACCGCTCTGTCTGGTGTGACTTTGTTATACAGGGTCAATACCCTCACAGTGACACACATGAAAATGGCTGCTGTTACTCAGGATGCATCATTTCTACTGAAAGGGATGAGCTCGATTCATTTGAAATGTGCTTTTTCCTCCTCAGCTCCCAATCGTCCTCCGGGCAGCGTGTCGTGGAAGGCTCACGGCTCGCGGGTCACGGTGAGATGGGACCAAGTGACAGCCATGCACAACGAGTCAGCCATACTGGGCTACAAAGTGAGTCCTGGATCTAAATACGATTTATGTTATTGATCCCACGTGTGGAGAAATAATCCGAGTGTTTGCTAGGCAAGCGCGTTGCATAGTCTTAATGCATAAGAGCTGGGCCAGGCTGTTACAGAAGTAAGCTGCTGCCTGTCCGGTGATGCAGATGGTGGTCAAGATTAGCTGTGATACACTTTCACCACCCTGTACCAGCAGCGTCACACCTGCAGGTGTTTGCAGCGTGCAGCCAATCACAGAGCCAGCCTTCCTGATCAGTTTGTTTGGTCTTATTCAGTCCTGAGCACTCTCTGTGCATGCATGCTGAAGCATCATCAGCTTCTCACATTTTGGAGTTTCCCCTGGAAAATCTTAAATGAGAACGTTGTTATGTTCTCCTAATATTCATATGGAGTACACGTTGATACCTGTCACCCACCTGCATGCTTATTAACAATAATAAAAGACTTGTAGTGGGATTGGGATACCAGTCAGCAGGATGGTCTACACTGGCTGCTTGACCAAGTGCAGGAAAGCCCATTAGTCTGAGCATGTCTCCAACGTGGCCCAAGAACATTTGATCTGTGCTTATTTCAAACTGCAGCTTTTGTTCATTTGTCATGGTCCAACGTGTTCTGTCACTCTGTGGCCAGGAGGTGGTTGATACGCTTTATACATTTGAATCTGTATTTACGGTCGGAACTTAAAGCCACTTGCATGTAGCATGGTTTACAGTACTTGTGACTAAAAAGAAAGTTTGTAACAGTCGATCATAAGAAAAGAACAAGCCTGCGATCAGAGCTCACAGCTGGGGAAAATCCTTCTTTTTCCTCCAGCATTCAGGGACTCGAGGATTGTCATGTCTGTATTCTGAGCACATACAGGTGTGTTGGATTAACTGCTTTCTTTCTGCTGCAGCGCTCATGCTCGGTAAGGTTCATCGTGAAACAGCTCACCTCATCGTGGAATTATGTGAACCAATAAACTGGCTGTAAAACAAAGTCAAAGATCTTGTTTATAAGCTTGTGTCATGTTATAATCACCCAAAGATAACTTTATCAAATCAACAGATAAACACTGTAAAAAGACTTTGTTCTGTCTCCAGGTTCTGTACAAGCACGAGGACCAGGCAGCTTTGAAGTTTCTGGACAAGACGAAGACGTCAGTGAGCCTGCCGCTGCCCAAAGACAACGCTTACATTGTGTTGGAGATTTGGTCATGGGGCGAGGGCGGGGACGGGCCAGCACACGAGATTATCGTGTCCCGGGATTCAGGTGACAAATCAGGAAGCACAAACCATATATTTCTCCGGTTTAATAGTTCATTAGTTAAAAAATAGTGCAAATAATGAAAGGAAAACACTTTTTGCTCCCTGGCTGTGTTACATTAGGCCAGATTTGCTTCGTGGTTTCCAACACAGGCCTCTGCTGCAGCACCGTCTCCACGCAGTCTAAAGGTTTCTAAACTGTACAGACTCTGTCAGCTCTGCTCTAGTCTTCTTGAGGGAAACCAGCCACATGGATTTTGTGCCCCTGTATTTCCATTCGTGAAGGCAGTGATTGCAGAGCCTCTCAGTGATACACTCCCCTCCTCAAAGACTTGTTTTAGCTGTCACTTCAGTCCTCTGTGGTCTTTCAGGCCTTTTCACGCTGCTCTGCTTTTTTTAAGGTTGAGGTCGATTTGGAAAGTTTTCGTAGCTTTTCCAGCCTCGTGATTGGGTCCTTCACTTATATTCAAGATGACAGTGAAAAAATGAGCAGGCCTCACCTGAATGTGGTTATTGGTCAGCTGTCCAGCTCATTTGAAGCCTGTTAACTTTGGGGACTGTGTATAGAAACATGTTTACTGTGCACTCTCAGGGACCAGTGAAAAGCCGTTATACAAACTCTATTCACCTTTTTACCTGTTTGCAGCACTTTGATTCCATGCACGTACGCTCTCATCGATAAATAGTTATGCAGAAGAAAAACGACCCCTGGAACCTGCATTTATCCAAGGCCATGTTATCTCCGAGATATGGTTTGATAAGGATATTTATAATGTTGATCATAAACATTTATGGCTTTAAATGTTAGCCGTTTAGTGCATGCTGGTTATAAATGAAGGTCAAGCCAGGAGATGTTTTTATTTGTGCACGTTTCTTGTTGTCGTCTAGGCTGTGATAGTAATGCTGTTTCAAGTCAGAGCTATAGCCACATGTACGCTGAGCTGTCCATGTGCTCTCTGTGTTGTAGGGACTGGTATGATGGTGCAGAAGGATGCCTCCTCCACACTGCCCTGTCCCCATGCCCACCTCCTCTCAGGCTTGGCTCTGCTCATTTCTGCGGTGGTGTCAGGCCTGTGATCTCGGCCAGTCGGAACTTTTTCTTATGGGTGGCTTGAAACTAATGCTCTCCTTTATGGATAGGTGGGTGTGGGTCCGGGGGTGGGAAACACGGGGATTCGCTTTTAATAATGACAAGGATCTTTGTAAAATGTCTGCAGGAGGTATTATGTTTGTGCACTGCTCTCAGTATAAACCATGCCTTACTGGGACACATGTGGCTGACATGCCACATGTGTCCTTGAAACTGTAGTTGGCAGGACTTCAGGTGTAAATGTAATAATAGAGTCAACATGGTGGAGGTCTGCGTGTTCACACTGAGGGCAGGTTGCTTACTGAGTCTACAGGTGATGTTAGAGCATTTGTCACTTTACCAACTGAACGTGTGATGAAATACCAGAGAGGCTGATGGTCAAGCGTTCTGCTAAACCTGCCAGGTGGCGAATTAGAGACAGAATCCAGCTCTTTCACCTGCGTCTCCTGTTTGAATCACAAAGTGCTTCTCTTGTTGCTCACAGTGTGAACACAGCATAAACCCGAGGCTCTAAAGAACTGCTAACTGTTGTTTCCAGCTACTGTCTCTGTGCTTGTCTCACGTGTCTAGATGATTATTATACTGTTTGATGTCTTGTTTCATTTCAGGGAATTGAAATTTGATTGTATTTAATTCTTTGTTGATGTTTTTTTGTTTTTTCTTTGAATCGTTTTGACAGGAATGTAAAAATACTTGTGTTTGTGTTTCTCGGGTTTACTCTCAATGTCTCTTGTGCTGATAGGCTGAGATGAAAAGGCCAGAGCAGCAGGGATGGATGACCGATCACCAAAGTTATCAGCAGTGTTGTAAACTGTCCTCACTGTAACCCCGTTATCAGCTCTTATGTAACGATTCTGCTCCACCACATTTTACAGGAAACATGTGGCCGCTGTCGTGTACATTTTTATCTACAGCTCGAGAGTTAAGATCAAACATACACGTCACGTGCTAAAAACTGCTGTTTTTTTATTATTTTGTTGTTGATATACTCAGAACCTTTGACTTGGTTTGAATGGTAGCTGCTGCTTAGGTCTAAGATGTTGGCAGGAATGCATCGTTTTGCTTTTCTACCCGTAAAACACTGCAATGCTTCAAACTGAGTTTTTACTGGACGAGGCTCTGTTGTTATTTTACATCTGTACCAAATGTTATTGCTAATGCATGCAGCGCTTAATATGCTGTTCATTGTTAATACAGTTTGTTCCTAAGTCAGTAAGTAAGAAGTCACACTGGTGGATTTTTACATTCCTGTGTTACATCAGTCACACTGTCTAATGCTGAGTCATCGCCATCACTTTCCCCTAATCCCAACCATGTATAGCAGCATTGTAGGATAAGTTTTCTAACATCATTTTATTGTAATATCCCCAAATAATCTCTTAAAGACATAAAATCCCCCTTTTAGCCAAATCACGGTTTCTTAATAATCTGCTCAGAATAATCATGGAAATAGTTCTGCTGTCCTTACACAGGATAACAATCAATACATGACTGATAGCTATACAATGCAAAAGGCTTAATAAGAGAAACTGATGCTATGAGAGGAGGCTGGGGAAGCTTCAGACAGGGAGCGTGAGTATGAGTCACTAGCTTGCTTTTCTCTTTGCTGGTGTCTGATGGCACCAAGCGTAGTGGTTGTCAAAAGGCTAGGAAGGAGGATTAATTAACTATGGAATAAAAACGGATAAAAAATAAAAGACTCAATATGGTGGACTGAATAGACTTCCATACTCATGCAGATATGTGCAAGCCACGCTGAATGCACCGCCTTGCTGAAGCAGTGTTGGGGTATGGATGAGCCTCGCCATCCAGGCCCAGCCAATAAGTCACTGAGCCCCTTAGCTGAAATCTGAAAGTACACTTCTACTACAACTTACACAGATGAATATCATTTGGAAATGAAAACCTAAACACCCTAATGCTGATAAGCTATTGCAGCGCAACTAGAGATCAATGTTTGATGGAGCAGCTTTGGAGCAGATTTCCCCAAGAGTGAACTATGAGCAAATGGTTGCATATACATGCCGTTTTTGTTTTGGGGTTTTTTGGTGAATAAAATGACTTGAGATGACCCCCCCCCCTCCTCCGCCTCCATATAGGTTGGTTGCACAGAACATATGGTCTACTGCCTAAGGTGAGAAATATCTCCTCACCTTCTGCATGCAGTGTTGAGATGCAGTTGATGGAAGATGAACTTGAATGTTAGTATTTATGCTGCGAGCGCTTCTTGGCTTACTTAAGGAAGCTGTGGAAGCAGTGGATCGCCATCTCTGTGTCAATCCAAGAAGATTGCAAAGCATTTAAGGCTATTAATATATTTTTTTAACATATCAGAAGAAGGTCACTTAAGCTTTTATCCCCCCATTCAGCCAAAGGGGAGAACGAGAGGTGCAGACAGGTGCCGACTGCCGACAATCAGAGGATTTCAGATTCATTTATTTTTTTGACATCCTGTTATTTTCAGCTGACATTGAGAGACAACTGAATTTGGCTTTAGCTTGGAGATTCTTGAATCCTTGTGCACAAGTTAAAAGATGCATTTGAAGCCTGGGGAAGCAAGAGTGGCCATGGGAGCGATTTCATCTAGCATAAACAGAGGACAACAGAGACAGCGCTCCCAGCTGAGCGAGAGATTTACATGTTGTTTGCGCTCACCAGAGCTTACAGATGGTACAGACTTGTATATGTGAAAAGTGTAAATCAAGCTCTTGCAATTGCACAGCACTGAGCTTGAAGCTGGAGCGAGAATTGCCAGGAGAATAGGTTGTAGTCCTAACAGAAATGCTATTACACCGTAGAACTTCATGGATGATGATGATGGGATTGAAGAAAATGTTCCCCAAAACCAAAATGACTGAAAGGCAACCAACATGTAAAACGACACAATCACACGAAAGGCGAAAACACTTTGTTTTCACTGACTGCTGCAAAAGAAAAGGCCAGCTCAAGGAGACAGTGCTCCCAAGGTGGAAGCTGACGGAAAGATTAAATCCAATCCAAGAAAACAATTAATCCACTGCTTCCCTCCAGATTAGCTGAAGAAATAATGAAAATCACTCACCCCAGAAGAATAACCTAAGTAATTTCCAACACTGATGTATCTATCGCGCTACCAACACTCAAATGGGAAAATGACCTGGAGTGCTCCCAATAACTCCCAATACTCCCAATAACATTTTCTCCATGACCAAAAATGCAAACGTACACAGTATAAATCAATTCACCCCCAACACAAAGGATAATGTTTAAAATGGGTTTAGGGAGCACAGACACGTGTTCACGGTGCACTTCAGGGAGGTCAGACGATTACTTCACCCATGTGGTGTGGGTATAATCATCAGTAGTCACTAGTGATCACGTGATTTCCCTTTTTAATATAAATAACATGTTTAATGTCTGCAGGATGAAAATTTGATTTTTTTTATTAGAAATTCTACCGAACAATCAGGCTGGGGTCTAACCCTAACCCCAAACTGGAAGCTGGTTCCACAGAAGAGGGGCCTGAAAACTGAAGGCTCTGCCTCCCATTCTACTTTTAAATACTCTAGGAACAACAAGTAGGCCTGCAGAGCGAGAGCCAAGTGCTCTAATAGGGTGATATGGTACTACGAGGTCATTAAGATAAGATGAGATGTATGCGAGGAGCTGTCACGCTGTCGAGGCGAGCCGTGTGGTGTTGGAGGGAAAAGGACCCAAAATGCAGGCAGTTGACTGATGCAAGTGACGTTTATTTGCAAGTAATAGGGTGATGGAACAGGCAGTGAGGAGTGAGGAATGACAAATGACTAAAGAAACCTAAACCGGGAAAACTAAATAACAAACCTGAGAACATACGAAACGGTGTGTGAGGCAGAGAGACGCAGAACCAACAACCAGCAGGAGAACACACAGGGCCTAAATACACACAGCAGTAATCAGGGGATGAGAGACAGGAGGGCAACACAGCTGGGAGGAATCAGAGCTGACGGGACAGAGGAAACGGAAACTGGACACACTCACATGAGACAGAGACCTTCAGAATAAAACAGGAAACTCGGACACAGAGAACCAGACAAGACACTGAACTGAACAGACAGATTCACACACAGACAGTGTGACACCATAGACAGAAGTGGGACCGGGGCAGGCACAGAACAGAAACCTAAGAAATGGCAAATCATAACAGAATACATACTCAGGATAAACAAAAGCATGAAGAGTCGTCAGACTCAGGACCATGACAGGAGCAGGATTTTGAATTCTGGATTTAACAGGGAGCCAATGAAGGGAAGCAATACAGGAGAAATCTGCTCTCTCTTTCTAGTCCCTGTCAGGACTCTTGCTGCAGCATTTTGGATTAGCTGAAAGGACAACTTGATAATAATGAATTAAAATAGTCCAGCTTAAATGTTAAGAAATGCAACCAGTGCAAATCAAGTCAATTTGTAGTATCACTCTGAGTTTTTTTTTGTTTTAATTTAACAGTTATATTTCACACATGCAAGAAAGCAGTCCTTGTTTAATATGCTCATTAAAGAAATTATTCTGGTCCAAAATGACTCCAAGATTTCTTACAGTTTACCTTCTGTTAGTCTGTGAAACCAGCACCCCAATACATGAAGTATGGATTGACTCTATGTTTGCAAAGTCCAGTTCCTGATGCTGAGTTTTACCAGTAGGCAGTGCAGATGGAGCTGCTGGGTGAGGAGTTCTAACTGCCTCTGATGTCCACCCCTCGTATGTCTGAGGAACCCTCACAGGATCTGGGCTGTTTGCCATGTTTGCACACATTCTCTGGTACAGACGGCACAGAAGCACACACACACACACACACACACACACACACACACACACACACACACACACACACACATATTAATGAAACTTATACTTGGATTTTTATCTTTGATTAAGAGTAAAGATGATTTACTTTTTGCAAAAGCATGAACACCATGTTTCTAAGATTTTTACAGAGTAGAGTGACCTCAGTATTGTCCCAAACAAAGCAGGGAATTAGAGATCATCATTTGTGTGTCTTTCAGACATTCCTGAAGTTTAACTAACTGGTGAGTAGTGTTGGTCAAGTTACTTGAAAACAGTAATTAGTTACTTATTACAGATTACTTCTTCAAGAAAGTAATCCCGTTACATTACTGATTACTTATTTTCAAAACTAATTGGTTACTTTATTACTTGGTTACTTTTTAAAAACATGACACACAACCTGAATACGTGATAAAGCAACAGACCTTTCAGGCCAATTCTATTTTTTCTGCCTAATCCATCATATGAAATTGAATCAAATAAAAAAAGGCTCTTTTAAAAACTTGTTTTATTAGTTTTAATCTTTTAACTTTATAAGATAAGATAAGATAAACCTTTATCTGGTCATGGTAGAAAGTACAAGAGCAGTAAAAATGAAGAAAAAAAGAAAAAACAATAGACTAGAATAAGATAAGATAGAATAACATGCAGAGACAGGATGAAAGTTATCATTGTGTTTTGGATGTGTGTGTTTGTGTCACGGTTCTGGGTCAGCATTTTGAGTTTCTTATTATTATCATTATAGATCTGTTTCAGTTATTCTTGGTAAGGGATCAGTTCTTAGGTTTTGCGTTCTCATGTGTATTGCAGTTTCTGTTCAGTGTCTAGTCTGTCTCTGTCGTGTCTGCATCTTTGTTTAGTGGTTTCTTGTTTCCTGTCTTATTGTGAAAGTCTTTGTCTTATGTTAGTGTGTGCAGCTTAGCTCCCCCGTCTCGTTAGCCCTGATCTCCCCCAGCTGTGTCTCCCTTCTGTTACCCATTCCCTGATTACCACCCTGTGTATATTAGCCCTGTGTTGTCCTCAACCCAGTGTCACGTCGTACCCTCAGATTCTGCCTGTGTGTTCCAGTTAGTGTTTTCATGTTTGGTTTCTGTTTTGTTGGTGCCAGCAATAAAGCTGTGGTTTTCAGTTATATTTCCGTCTCAGAGTCCTGCACTTGGATCCACATCTCCACCTCCCCGCACACAGAGCCCTGACAGTTTGTTGTGGAGTCTGTCAGCAGTGGGGAGGAAAGACCTGTGAAATCTCTCCGTCCCACACTGTGGGTGCCGCAGTCTCCCACTGAAGGTTCAAGGTTCTTTATTTGTCACATGCATAGTTATACAAGTATAACACACAGTGAAATGTAGCCTGACACAGGAGCTGCTCAGTGCTGTCAGAGTCTCCTGCATGGGGTGGGAGATGTTCTCCAACAGGGATGACAGTCCCCGGCAGAGATGCTGCTGCCCCAGCAGCCCACACCGTTAAAGATGGCTGAGGCCGCCACAGAGTCATAGAAGGTCTTCAGGAGTGGGCCCTCCACTCCAAACGACCCGAGTCTCCACAGCAGGTACAGCCTGCTCTGCCCTGTCCTGTAGAGGGCGTCTGAATTATGAGTCCAGTCCAGTTTGTTGTCCAGATGAACACCAAGGTACCTGTAGCTGTCCACAGTCTCAATGTCCATACCTTGGATGTCCAGTGGTTGCAGTGGAGGATGTTTGTGCCTGTGGAAGTCTACCACCAGCTCCTTGTTTTTGCTAGTGTTGATCTGGAGGTTGTTCTGCGTTACTTGTAATGCGTTACTGTAATCCGATTACTCTTTTCAAGTAACGAGTAAAGTAAGGGATTACAATTGCAAAAACGGTAATTAGATTACAGTTACTTTCCCGTAGGAACGCTGCGTTACTGCGTTACTAAAACCGTGATTTTTTTTTTTTTTGCGAGAATGTCTCATGACAGTGACGTAAGCGAGTGCAACGTTCGTGACAACAGCTGTGTGCAGATCAACAGTGGATCATATATCGAGTGTGGGAGAGAGTATGAGCGTGCAGCGTTTAAAGCGTGGAAGTACTGACCTTACTTTGAGTTTGATTCCATAAAAAGTGACAAAAACATTAGTGTCCGCTGTGCGTGGGAAGAAAACTTCTTTTTACAGCGAAAAAAACCCCTAAACTTCCAACAAGCACCGAGTAGCTATGACGTAATGGGAAACTCACAGAGAAACTCGCGGATTCTTCCACTGACTGCTGCGGCACACCTGCACCAGGGTAAACCTCCGCCTACCCCAGTGTTGCTTAATAGGTGAAAATAGAGCAACACTCCCTGCCAGTGGCTGATGCCCTCAGCCGCTGAAAACGCTACGTCCAGGAGGGAAGTGACGGAAGGTGAGGTAAGTGACGGAAGTGACGGGGAAAGGTAAGCGACCCATGTTGTAGGTGACGTCAGACGCCGGAGATTTGTCGGGAAAAAAAAAAAAAGCGAATGGTAGCATAGAGTTTAACAAAGTTTTTTCAAGCTTCAGTATTGCCAAATAAACGAACCAACTGTCATATAACTAACAACATCTGTCCTATCATCTCTAACACCCTGGAGGACAACGAGGAGAGTTTAGACGCTCTCCAAGAAAACATCGACCGGTGCTTCGAAGATTTAGTGATGAAGAAGGCCCAGAGCGCGTCTTCCCCGGCCAAAGTTGAGACGGGCGATATCGCCCGGCAGACTCCCCCGGCACAACATCGCCTGCCAGCAAAGATATCATCGACATCCTGGAGTCAATTGATAAGCGATTGTCCAGTTTTGATGCAAGGCTGTCCCTGGTGGAGATCTTACACCGGGAATTTAAATCTCTAAAAGAATCCCTGGAGTTCAGCCAGCGGCAGGTGGAAACACTTGCTGCGGAAAACGTCACGCTACGGGAGTCGGTCAAATCTCTAACCGAAAATGTGACCCAATTAAACATAGAAAATAAAAAAATAAAAGAGACCGTTATGGATTTACAAGCCCGTAGCATGAGAGATAATCTGGTGTTTTCTGGTATTCCAGAGTCTGCCGGAGTGGACCCGGAAACGACCGTGAGAAGCTTCATTAAAATCCACCTGAAGCTGCCGGAGGACACGGTGAAAAACATAGGGTTCGATAGAGTGCATCACATAGGGGCTCCGAAGACAGGAAGACCACGTCCTATTGTAGCCAAATTCGGCCACTTCAAGCAGAAGGAGCAGGTGAAGAGTTGTGGCAGAGAGCTGAAAGGAACGGATTTCAGCGTGAACGATCAGTTCCCCAAAGAGATCCTGGAACGACGCAAGGTCCTGTTCCCAGTCAGACGTAGTTTTATCCAGAAAGGCTCCCGAGCTGTCATCGCCGTGGACCGGCTCTACGTGGACGGACAGCTCTACCGCGACCCTGGCATCACTCCATGGCTGTATTGACCGCACACCAGATAAGAATCCGCTACACTATCCTCTTCACTCACACTCTCTTGTATTAACTTTTGCTTAACTATGTAATTTCAGCTTGCTAATTTAGTATAACGTCGCCGTCACTCTCCGCCAACGCTTTAATTGGAATGTTTCCGTTTTTATTTCTTTCTCTCTCTCTTGTCGCGCACCTTGCTCTTTGGTTTATTTGCTTCTCTTTTCTATCACTACATCGATCACCTGTTTCCCTATCCATCCACAAGCGACACTGTCTATTTCTACATGCTTACTCTGCACGATCACGCACACACATGCGTTTAAAGGTAACACATTTACAACAGCCACACAGCGCACACAGATATAGGACACACGCACACATTTGCTCATATTAATTATTATGCACACACATAGTCAGACCTATGGAGCTTCTCGCCGCGCATTTTCTTCTCTTTACTCACCAAAAAAAAAAAGAAAAAGATGCGTTTCCATTTTCCTCACCCGTCTAAGCGAGACACACAGCGTACATCATTACCCACAAACACACAACTATGGGCATGCTAAGATTTGTACATGGAATGTGCATGGAGCTGGCTCTAGGGAAAAAAGGTTAAAAATACTTAACCAACTTAAAAAATTACAGGCAGACGTTGTTTTATTACAAGAAACCCACATGCCTGTCACAGGTTTGA
>NW_005187658.1:80335-90335 GCF_000239375.1 Pundamilia nyererei | reverse complement strand
AAAAAAAAACCCAACAAAAAAACCCCACTGCAAACAGTGAATGGGAGAGTGGGCATCCCTGTCTGGTGCCCTCAGGAGACAGAAGCTGGAGGATGTTTGGTCATTTGTTCTGACACAAGCTGTTGGAAAATTGTATAATACTTTTTAGCCAGTTTATGAGTTTCCAAACCAAATTTGTGTAAAGTTGCAAATAAAAATTTCCAGTTAACGCTCTCAAACGCTTTTTCTGCATCTAGAGATACGTTTTTGGTTTCCGTGTTTTTTCTGCATGAACAGTCTATTAAATTAAGTAATCTACGTGTGTTTGTTGATGAGTGCCTACCTTTTATGAACCCAGTTTGGTCAGGATGAATTAAGAGGGGGTTATCTCCTCTAGTCTCTTTGATAGGGCTTTGCAGATTATTTTGAGGTCTGCATTAATAAGGGATATTGGACGATAGCTTGAGGGATACAGGGTCTTTCCCTGGTTTTAGCAAGAGACTAATATTTGCAGAGTTCATATTTGTTGGTAGTCTGCCATTTTCCATGAATTCCTGCTACATCATGTGGGATACTGGTGGCAGAATTGTCCAGAGTTATTTGTAGAATTCTGCTGGAAAGCCGTCTGGACCTGGAGCCTTATTACTGGGCATACCCATCAGGGCTTCCTGGAGTTCACCTGGTGTCAGTGGGGACTCCAGTGCCATTGCTTGACTGTCTAGTCATTTTGGAAGAGTTACGTTTTTCAAGAAACTGATTAATTTCATTTTTATATGGATTTATTTGTGGTGAATATAAAGTTTCATAGAAATCCCTGAAAATGTTCATTCTTCCAGGGTCGTAAATTGTGTCACTGTTGGTCTCTGTTTTAAATTAAATCAGCTTTCAGCTTTAATTCAAAGGATTCAAAATGGTGCTGCATTAACTTACAGCCATTTTATACACAGTCCCACATTTTTAGAAATGTGCCCAGTACTAAATTAATATAATTATATAAGGATATAAGAGTTTTTAAATACTTGGCTTTGCATTCTGACTTTAATCTACAGCCAATGAACATTCTGCACACACTGCATCATTACAGTTTATCTCAACCTAACAGCTGGGAAAGGTTTCAGCACCCAGACAAACCTGAAGTGGTTAACCAGAAGAAAATGTTTGGCTGGATAATTTGCTGTTATTAATTAATAGATACAGTACTGATTATGCTTATCATTGCAATGTCAGCTATTGATCTGATAGCTCATTTCCAAGTCAAATTATTGATTGGGTTTACCATGTCTTACCTGGAAGGGGGGTTATTAGGCACGTCACCTAGACTCCCACCATCCTGAATCTTTATCACTTGCACTTTGATACTTTCTATTAGTCATGAATGAGTAAGATATAAATCTGTCCAACTCCATCAAGCTCTGAAGTCTGCTCCAGTGTGCCTTGCAGGAAGGTAATGAGATCGATGAGTTCAGTCAGGTTCTGATTTGTGTTGTACACAGCTAGTATTTTGCTGCAACTGGGAATATTGTTTGTACATTGTAGTGCACATACTAGCAACTACACATAAGCCTCAAATTAAGGATTCAGTTAGTTTTTAGATTTTTTGTTGTGTTGTTTTAACAATCTGTAAAATTTCACTCAGGTGATGTTCATCTGACTAATTAAGGAGCAATTGTAGTTGAAGCTCTGATTTTGTGACTCGTGTAGGATAAACTATCTAATGACACTGATTTATAATTACTCAGAAGCTCAGTTCTACAGAAGGACACCAGGGGAGTCTCCAGACCACAACATGGCAAAACTCCTTATAGGTAAATAACGTTCATTCATTCTTCCATTAATTTTTCCTTGTTAATTTATTGAGTGGTAGAGCATCGTCATTATAATACTGAGTTCATCATTATTGTTATTTTAATTACTCTGTATTTTTTTTCTATCCTTCTATCTTGGATAAAGATTACGTGTATTTACTAGAGATCACGGCTCAGGCCAAGATTTAGGGATTTATGGTGTTTCTCAACAACAAGGCAGATGGCTGCATGGCATTTAAAACACATCAATTTACCAGCACCGGGCATCAGCTAAAATGTTAACAATCATATCTAACAACAGTAGTAACAAAAGCGACGATTTTCACGTTTTCTTGTTTCCTTTTTTCAGCTCTGGGCATTCTGTGTGTTATACACATTTGTAAGTACCTGTGTTCATTGACCAAGCCACCATGATCAACGTTTCAGAACAAACCCAACGAGTCTTTGCTCTATCTGCCCTTAGGTTCAGCCAATAAGCTGGTGTGCCATATGACCAACTGGGCCCAGTACAGACCGAGTGCTGGCAAATTCACACCAGATAACATCGATCCCTTCCTGTGCACCCATGTCATCTATGCTCTGGCCACCATTAACAGCTTCAACCAGATCAGCCCCGTTGAGCAGAATGATGAGGAGCTGTACAGGAGCCTTAACAGCCTGAAGAATGTGTGAGTTCAGTCGTGCAATGCACCAGTATTAACCACAATTTAATATTAGCCTGCAACCACTTTTAAGCCAAAAGCCACGTTTCAGTGTTTCCATCGCAGCTTCTTTCAGCAGAGTAGCTTTTAGAAGAACATTTAAATAAGAAGGATGAGTAACCTTGAATTCTGTCACAATATTTGTAATTATTTAGAAATAATTGGGATCACAACGATGACAGCAATCTGACTGGAAGTAAGGTGTTCCTTAATTATTTAAGGTTATGTCTTTGTGTCTCCTGCTCTCTGCTAACAGCAACCCTGCACTGAAGACTCTGCTGACTGTTGGAGGAACTGTTAATGGAGTGAGCCCGTGAGTTTCACCGTCACCAGTTCTCAGATCTCATATCTACCTCTATTGCTTTCATGTAGACGAGATGTCATGTTTTATATTTCCCTGCATCCCACCAGATTCATTGCTATGGTTTCCACTTCTGAGAATCGTGCACTCTTTATCAAGTCTGCCATCAGTTTCCTGCATGCCCATAACTTCGACGGGATAAACCTGGACTGGGAATATCCTGGACACAATGGTAGCCCAGAAGGTGACAAGGAGAAGTTCACTCTATTGGTCACGGTAAACACAGCTCACACTGGCCTCAAATTTTAAATGCAATGTTGAAGCTAGACTACATTGTGGCATGATGGTTAGCGCTGTTAGCGGTGACAGTAGGTGTGAGTATGAGTGTGAATGGTGTCTCTGTGTTAGCCCTGTGAAAAACTGGTGACCTACGAAGAGTGTAACCTGCCTCTCAGCCTGTAGCAGCAGGACCCTGAACTGAATAAGCAGGAAAAAATGAATGGATGCTGAATATCGAGTGTTTTCTCTACCACTGGATTCTTTTGGTTGGGTTAATTTCAAAAAGTTGCTTTTTGTTGAATTTTTGTTGATCACTGCATTGCAAAATTTTGTTGATGAAATGAAATAATTCTTGTAAAACAGAGCAGCCAATAATAATCAATCCATTCAGTGTCTCCTTCGTCTCAAGTGTTAAACCTCACAAATATTAAATGAAAATAAGGTCCTGTGTGTCTTCGACCTTGAAATAACACTGCACTGGAAATCTTGTTTCTTGTGTTACATTCTGTACCCTGTGGTTGATGAAAGGATGAATGTACCCTACCGTGTTTTCTTTCATTTTCTTTCATTGTCACCATTCTTTTTCCTAACAGTTTACAATATACATTACTTTACTTATACATTACTGTGTTTATGTAACAACTGACACCTTTTCCTCACAAAAACCAAAAAACCCTTCATCATAACAGTGCATTGCTTTGAGAATAATCATTCTTCACTGTTGTAATCAGAATTTTCTCTGACTGGCTCTGCGTTGCTTTTGCCCTTTCCCCCTATAGGAGCTTGTAAAAGCATTCGAGGCTGATGCCGTAGAAAACAAGAGAACTCAGCTGCTGCTATCGGCCAATGCTGCTGCAATTCCTCAGACTGTTGATAGAGCATATGAGGTCGCCAAGATTGCACCGTAAGCTTGAGTTCAGCATTTGTACATATTTTCAGGAAAGTAAGGAATCCCCCCCAAAATTTTCACCATTACTGAACTTTAGCATTAGCAAATAACTCATTAGTATTAATTATTAGTTTTCCTTATTTCAAATGACACAGAGCCCAATTTTACATGTATTGTGTGACCACAAAGGTCCCATATGGTCTGTGTCTTTCACAAATGAACAAATGTATTGAACAAAAATTTCCAACCCAACAGACACTTTGACTTTATCAACATCATGACCTATGACTACCATGGTCACTGGGATCCAGTAACTGGACACAACAGCCCACTGTATGAGAGCGCTGTGGACTCTGGCATACAACTTCATTACAACATAGTAAGAACCACACTATCACATCTACATCTGTCCTCGCTTTCTTCTTCAGATAAAGGTTATCCAATCAAATGTAACATAACAAGTTTAACACAAGCTTTATGCAATGTTCGTCTCCCTGTTTTGTAGAACTCCTCTATAGCCCACTGGGTCTCTCTGGGAGCACCATCTGAAAAGCTGCTGCTAGGTTTCCCTACTTATGGAAGGACCTTCCGTCTTAGCGGTGGGGCAAATGGCCTGGGAGCACCAGCCAATGGGCCCGCAGGTGCTGGACCCTACACTCGCACTGAAGGTTTCTGGGCCTTCTATGAGGTACAATAACACATTCATAAAAAGCTCAAGTTTGTTTGTGCTGTAAGTCACCTATTACTCCATGATTGGTGGCTGTAGCTCAGGAAGTAGAGGAGGTCATCTATTAATTGGAAGCTCTGTGTTTTGATCCCTGGCTGGTCCAGTATCCTTAGGCAAGGTATTGAAGCCCATGTTGCTCTCCAATGTGTTCATCAAAGTGTGAATGTTAGATAGAAAGCATTTAGGTGTGGAAAAGGTGCTTGTATGAATGCATGTTTCATAAATCCCTGTGAGTGCTCAAGTAGAGTAGAAAAGCCCTATGCAAGAACCTCTTCACCTACCATTAATCCACTTAAGAAGGAAAATGTCAGTCCAAAAGCCTGTGTTGTTTCTGGGTTACCAGATCTGTGACTTCACTAATACTGCTACTCTTGGATGGATCTCTGAGCAAGAGGTTCCATATGCCACCTATGGGAGTTCCTGGTTGGGCTATGATGACCAGCGCAGCTATTCTTCCAAGGTAAACAGGTTTGATATGCCTCAAATAAGACAAGTTCTTGCATTTGTTCTGTTCTATTGAATTGTGCCCACTTTTATTATAATCAGTTTTGTTGGCTGTCCTGCAGGTCCAGTGGCTGACTGCCCACAATTTGGGAGGTGCTCATGTGTGGACTATGGATATGGATGACTTCAGTGGATCTTTCTGCTCAGCTGGAGATTATCCTCTCATCAACCACCTCAGGATTTCAATGGGTAAGTGGTGTAATTCAGCTAACTCAGCGTTTATAAAATACAATAGAATACAACACAACTTTATTTATATAGCAGATGTAAAACCAAAGGTACACCAAAGTGCTTCACAACAAGGTTAAAACATAACAGATAACAGGGTACAAATAAACTAACAAGTGAGAAATGCTAGTTAAACAATCAATACAGATAAAACAGGAAATAAAGCATCTCAGCGTAATCTAGTGGATAAAATCACTGAGAATTCGTAAATGTAAGGTGGGGGTTTTAGGGGGTCCAAGAGTATCAGCAAATTGGCCCCGGGGAATATGGTTATTAAACTACACTGTTTCTGTTTTCTTCTCATTTAATATAAGAGTTATCAGAGAGCCAGTCTTGGACCTCTCTCAAGCACTCTAGCAGACAGTGTACTGGCGACGAAATGTCATTAGACAGTCGAAAGTAAATTTGAATATGGTCAGCATAAAAGTGAAAGGAGATATTATACTTCTCGAAGATAGAGAAGATAGAGCACATACAATGAAAACAACATAGGGCCCAACACAGATCCCTGGGGCACACCACAGTAGAGGGAAGCAACAGAGGAAAAGAAGCAGTGACGGAGTAGGACCTATCCGATAGATACGATCTAAACCAGTTAAAGGCACTGCCCCTTATGCCTACTGTATGTTCAAGCCTCATTAGGAGGATATTATGGTCCAGCGTAACAAAGGCAGATGTCAAGTCCAATAAAACTAAGACCGTAGAGCACCCTGAGTCAGCAAATAAAAGAAGGTCATTAAGGACTCTCAGCAGAAAGAAACAAAAGAATAAAAACAAAAGTTTGGTCACTTTCTGCATATAACCTTTTTTCATTGTCCTGTGATACAGGCTTTGGTCCAAAACCTACCACTACACCACGCCCTACCACAACTAAGGATCCTGCTGCTGACTTCTGCCGTGGCCGTCCTGATGGGTTGTATGAAAACCCAGCTGACAAAACCACCTACTTCCAGTGCTTCCAAGGAAACACCTACCTGCACCATTGCCAGCCTGGTCTCATCTACTGGGACTCCTGCAAGTGCTGCAACTGGCCCTGAGCCACAGAAGCATGAATTAGAGAACAAAAGTTCAACAATACAAAACAGTCAATTATGGTTCAGTAAAATCTTGCCACAACTGAAACTGATAAACATCACTGTCCTGAGTGAGAGCAGAAACAGAAAGCATTGCATTTGACTCAATATTTTCTTGACAAAAATAAACTAAATCAATTCATAACGTGTTCCAGTGATTGGCTTGAATATTTGTCTTTGATGTGCTTCATAGAAAAAAAATAGACAAAAACAAAAGAAACTCATATACATGATTAAATATTTTTAAAACTGTGCCGTACTACATTATATGTAATTGAGCTGCTCTAATTTTAAGTGACAATTATTGCTGTTTTCATTTTGTGAACTGATTAATAATAATAATAATAATAATAATAACTTTATTTATAAAGCACTTTCAAACAAAGTGCTGTACAACTGTTTAAAACTAAAGAGATAAAAAATAAATAAATAATAAAAAGCGATACATAGCAATACACGTAAAAGACACAATACAAGTTAAAAACAGTAAGAATTTAAAAACTAAAAGCCAGGAATTAAGACTTGTAAGATAAGGTGAACAAATGTGTCTTCAGCTTAGTTTTAAAAACCTCCACGGAGCAGCCTGCCTAACATCTTGAGGGAGGGTGTTCCACAGAAACGGGGCACGAAAAGAAAAAGCTCTCCAATTGTCTTTTTTCTGGCTCTAGGAACCTTTAGAAGGCCAGAGTCCTGAGATCGGAGAGCACGGGATGGAACGTAAAGATGTAAAAGGTCGGAGAGGTATGAAGGTGCCAATCCGTTTAAAGCCTTGTAGGTGAGCAGCAGGACCTTAAAATCTGCTCGAACCTGACAAGGTAGCCAATGCAGAGATCTCAGAACAGGGCTAATGTGCTCAAATTTTCCAGTTCTTGTTAAAATGCGAGCAGCTGCATTTTGCACCATCTGTAGACCTCTGAAACTTTTCTTTGGTAGGCCAGAAAGAAGAGCATTACAATAATCAATACGTGAGGACACAAATGCATGTACAAGAACCTCTGCAGTGTTGCTTGACAAAACTTGTCTGGCTATGTTCCTCAAATGATAAAAGGCGGTCTTTGTTATCTCTATTACATGAGATTTAAAACGAGAGCACCATGTCAAACCACACGCCCAAGGTTTTTACCTTGTCCCTACAATTTATGACACTGTCATCAATTCTCAAGATTAAATTTTGGGACAAGTGCTGAAATTTGTGTGGCCCAATGACCATCAACTCTGTCTTATCAGTATTTAGGAGCAAGAAATTATCCGATAACCAGCCCTTAATTGCAGATAGACAAGATTCTAATTTAGAGACTTCAGCACAATTTCCAATGGTTAAAGGAACATAAAGCTGCAGGTCATCAGCGTAGCAATGAAAGGTTACATTAAAAGAACGTAATAGAACACCAAGAGGCAGCAGGTACATAGAAAACAGCAGTGGTCCAAGTACAGAGCCCTGAGGGACCCCATGCCTCACTGCACAGGTCTCAGAGAGATCATTTTTAAAACTAACAGTCTGAGACCTCCCAGACAGGTGAGATCTCAGCCACGATAAAACATTTCCTGTAATTCCAATAAAATGTTCAAGCCTATCTAATAAAATGCAGTGATCCACAGTGTCAAACGCAGCACTTAGATCCAGCAGTAATAAAACTGAAGTGCGATCGTTGTCTGCATTTACCAGCAGATCATTTACCACTTTTACTAAAGCTGTTTCTGTGGAGTGATTTGGTCTAAAAGCAGACTGAAATGGTTCAAACAGATTGCTTGTTGACAAATGCTCAGTGAGCTGCTTAAAAACCACTTTTTCAAAGATTTTAGATTAAAAAGGCAGATGTGAGATGGGTCTATAGTTTGCGGCCATGTCAACATCCAGTCCAGGCTTTTTCAAGATTGGCACTACCACAGCTGATTTAAAACATTCAGGAAAGACTCCGGTCGTCAGTGAAGTATTTAAAAGAAACAGAATGTAGGGTCCTAATGCTGACCACAGTTCCTTTATAGCCCAGGCTGGCAGAGGATCCAAAGAACAGGTTGTACATCGAGCTGCTTTTACAACCTTAGTTAATCCATACAGGGAAATGACCTCGAAGTCAGAAAATAGTTTATCAGCACCAACAGGCAAAGCAGCCGAGTAGTCTAATGAAAAGCTTGAGGAGGGAGTAATCTGATTCCTAAGTGTTTCAGCCCTGTCTCTGAAAATCATAAGAAAGTCATGAGCTGTCACATTTGAACAGCAGAGAGTTGAGTTACTTTCTGTTGCGACACTGTGTTGAAAAGGAGTTTTGAGTTATGTTTATGACTCATGATAAGATTTGAGAAATAATTTGCTTTCGCTGCCGACATCGCTGGTTGAAAAGAAGACAGTGAGTCCTCCCAAGCCTGGAGAAATACTTCTAGTCTGGAAGATCTCCAGTGACGCTCTGCTTTTCTACAATTTCTTCTCAAGTTCAGGAGCTCCTCATTTAGCCAAGGCATAGGGTTCCTTTGTTGACATTTCGACTTCTTTACGGGAGCAACAGAGTCCAGTAGTTCAAGAATTGTATTATTAAGGTTCACAGTCAAGGTGTCTACACATAACTCCTGGGTATAAATAGGGTCCAACACATCAGGTAGATGTAATTTAACTCCAAGCAATGCTAATATAACGAGATGATCTGAGGGGCAATCTTCCCCTCGCAGAAGCTGGAGATTTAGGGATTAAAATATCAAATAGAATTGCTGAGTGGTCTAAGATAGGTAAAACACAATTTTCAGTCATTGATACATTCACCCAAGACAAGGTCTAGGGTGTGGCCCTTACGTGTTGGCTCAGACACAAATTGTGTGAAGTTTAAGGAATCAATTACATTTAAGAAATCTTTGACCAGGGGTTTATCCTCACAACATAGATGAATATTAAAGTCCCCCACTATAAGAATCCTTTCGTAGTGAGTGATAAAACATGTCAAGAAGTCTGAAAATTACGAAGTAAACAAGTCATTATATGTAGGTGGACGATAGATGACTATAATTAGAACCACAGGACAGCTTAAAGTCAGGAGTTGGGACTCAAATGAGGTAAAAACACCAGGACGTCGTATCTGTTTGCATTTAAAACAGTCTTTGATGATAGAGGCTACCCCGCCTCCCCTCCTAGACAACCTGGGGAAGCTGAAAAAGCTGGCATCGGAGGGGCAAAGTTCCAGCAAGGGTGCCACTTCACCAACACGCAGCCATGTCTCAGTTAGGAGCATGATGTCCAGCATATGAGTATCAAAAAAGTCCCGAAGAACATGAGTTTTATTTGATACAGATCTTGCATTTAAGAGAGCTAATTTAACTCTCTGTCCATCCGTGGTAGCAGGCAGTAAGGTACCACTTTACAATAAGGCTCCCCTTATAGATGCTAATAAATAGTTTATAGCTATATTATTTATTAATTTGTAAATGCTTTATAAACCATTATTAATGGTTTATTATGCATTAGTTAAGGGTGAGAAAGAGGAAAAAAACTGACCGGTTTCTTGCCAAATAGTGAGCCAAATGTGTT
>NW_005187658.1:39440-53416 GCF_000239375.1 Pundamilia nyererei | reverse complement strand
TGGGGCGCACTGACAGAGGCGAGGCTGCCGGACACTGGTGCCACCGGGCCCTCTGACCACCACCAGTAGGCAAACATGGGGTTAGTATCTTGCCCAAGGATATTTGGCATGCAGGGGTCGATCCACCGACCTTCTGATTAGTGGCTGACCTGCTCTGCCACCTGAGCTACAGTTTTAATTCATTTTTATAAAAAAATTTATTTACGTAAAGGTGACTGTTTGGCTATACTATATAGTTGAGTCGAATTGAATTCAAAACTACTAGCATTCATTCCCAGGTAAGCATGAATATCCACAGCAAACAAAGGAGAGGTGTAATTACACATTACAAACTCATTCAAAGTAGGTTTTTGAACAAGGATAGATTTGTACTAAAAATACAAGCTAAAATACAACTATATCCAGCTGTATATAAAGTAACTACATGCAGCCACGGTTAGCTATCCTTAACCTTTAAACAAGTTGTCTAAATATTAATTTTATAAATATTTGATGTGTAGCAGTAGTTGACTCTACATTGAGGCAATGTTCTTAGTAATGGTGATCACTGGGATCTACTTTTCACTGACATTCAGTGACCCTTCGCTTGTGGCACAACCTTAAAACCACCTGCGTAATATTGTATAGATCTGCTTTGTGAGACTAAGATGATGTTGATCAGATGATTGTCAGAATTTTTCACAACAGAACACAAACTGTAACAAGATGATCAGTGGTTTTAAAGTTGTGCAGACTTCAGGGCTTGTTTGATGTGGTCACATTTCTATCATCTCAATGTCAATGTCAAAGTGCAGGTGATAAGAGTTCAGACTGGATTCCCACCAGTCCCACCCCAACTCTTTGTAAGATCTTACAAATCCAGTTAAGAATTTGACCAATCAGATTAGTAACTGATATTGCAATGCTAACTGTAATCAGTTAGCACTGCAAGCTCCTTTGAATCAGCCTATATTGTATCTTTGTGAATTAATAACAGTAAATTCTGCTAACTAATAACGAAATATGGTGTGATATAACATGATAGATGTAGATTAGCATCTTGTTACTGTGCAGTGTTCTGCTGTGAAAGATTCAGTTCTGATAATCATCTGATCAGAATTGTTTTAGTGACAGACCTATAGATCACTAAGCAGATATTTTTAATGTTGTGCCTGATTAGTGACATACACAAGTAAAAACATCAACACAAAGCAGATTCCAGTGATTGCATTCCATGCATAGTCCACTGCTGCTCAAACATTTAAGAAATTCATATTTAGGCTGCTTGCTTAAAGGTTAAGGATAGCTAACTGTACTGTATGTAGTTACTTTATATACAGCTGGATATAGCTGTATTTTGTGACTTTTAATATAAATCTGTCCTTGTTTAACTCTACTTTGAATTAATTTGAAATGTGTAACTACAGCTCTCATGTCTTTGCTGTGGATATTCATGCTCACCCGGAGATGAAAGCTAATAGTTTTGAATTCAATTCAAACAAAAGTTGCCTCAAGTCACTGTACTTCTACAATAATAGAGCAGTGTATTATTGTAGGGTTTGTTTGATGATCATTGGTAAATTCCAGTGACTAAGTAAAAGCTGATTACAGTTATCATTGCGATATCAGTTACTTATCTAATTGGGTCAAATTCTTAACTGGGCTTGGCAGGTCTTACTAGAAGAGGGTGGGGGTGGGGGGTTATTAGGCACATCAGACTCCCACCACTCTGAGCTCTTATCAGCTGCACTTTGACACCTTCTATTAGTCATTAGGATGATATAAATCTGACCCACTCAAACAAGCTCTCAAATCTGCTTCAGTTCTTCTTGTCAAACGGTAATGAGATCATCATTGTTTTTGTCCGGTTTGGTTGCTTGTAGTGCATTTTATAGTAGCTACATGTAAGCCTAAAATTAAAGATAAATTGGTTATTAGGTTTTTATTATGTATGTTTTAATAATTAATTGTTACAAGTGCATCAAAGTTTAATCTAAGTTTTGTCCGTTTGTAAAACGCAGTCTGTAAAACTTTACTCAAGTGAAGCTTAGCTAGTTAATTAGCGAAAAAATGTTTCGGTGACAGCACTTAAAGTCTGATTTTGTTACTTGTGTGCCAGTGAATGAAACTGATTCACTCATTTGGAAATTCACTTCTACGAAAGGAAACCCGTGGAACCTGAAAGCAACATGGGGAAACTCCTCATAGGTAAATTTCATTAAATATGACATTCATTTATTCATCCATTTATACAATAGTTGTCCTTTGTTTATTTATTCAGAAGTAGAGCATAAGGAGAAGTTAGTAGTTTGAGAGGTACAGGTTAAATATGGTTTGGCTGAAACAAACCACATTTGACTATTTTATGTGCTGAACGGTTCAGAGTATGACCCCTGTTTGTAGTCCCAACATGAGCTGGTGGAAGGTGTCCTAGCTGAGGACTACATTTTCCTGCTCAGGACAATAACATAGAGACTGAGGAGTGTGACTCGGAGCGCAGTATTCCAACAGTATCCTGTTATTAGACTGGAGGCAGCTGACAAGTATTACAAGATAAGTTTAGTTTGGGTCTGGTCAGCCATAACTGAACAAAATTGGGGGGGGGGGTTCGGTGGCAGGCCCCCTGGGGTGGATGAGTTTCTCAAGGTGGGAAATTGAGACGCGTATTGGTCTGGCATTGGCAGTGGTTCATGTTTGTTGTGAGGCAGAGACAGATGGGCATGAAAGCGATGCTGTTCATTTTACTGGTCAGGCTACATTCCTATTCTCAACTCTGTCCGTGAGTAAAACTGCCTCAAAGAAAGAGTTAAAAATGCGACATAAATAGACTTCCTCCATTGGGTGTCTGACCTCAACCGTGGAGATAGGGTGTGGACCTTGGAGGCCCTTCGGGAGGGGCTCAGAGTAGAGTCCCTAGTCCCCCACTGTCATGAACTGGCTGTGTGGAGGCAGATGAGGACCCAAACGCAAAACTCACGGAGACAACAAGCTGAACTCAAAATCACTGCTTTATTGCAGGCTTCACAAAGAAACAGAACTAAACTGGGAATGCTAACTGAGGACCGAGGGAACACAGAAAAGCACAGAGGTTCGGGGAGGCGACGTTGACGACGCGAAACCGAACTGAGGGAGACATGCACATAAATACACAGAGGGTTAACGAGGGAAGTGGGAGCACACAGGAAACACAGCTGACACAGATAATCATAACAAGACACGACAGGAGTAACACAACACTGACGGGAGACTGTCAAAGTAAAACAGGAAGTACACAGAGGTGCAGACAGGAGGAGAGAGAGCACGGAGAGCACAGGCATAGCAGGCTGGGGAAACATGGAATAAAACACAAGGAGGGGAGACGAGGGCTCACAGATTCACAGGGGAAATCAAATAAGGAACAACTTAACAGAGCAACCCAGGACCCATGGCCTAAATAAAGAACAAAATACAAAAATACATGAAAACTAAGAATGCTGGGCCAACATGGCCCAGGATCATGACACCCACATGAAAATGAGCAAATTGAAGTTATTTAGGCGTCTGATTAGGATGCCTATTTGGTGTCTCCTAGGTGAGGTGTTGCAGGAATCTAGGCTTCAGGACAGACCCTGGGTATGCTGGAGAGATTAAATCTGTCAGCTCCCTTGACAAGCCTCGGTGTTCCCACACAGAGCTGGAGGAAGTGACAGGGAAGGGAGAGGTCCTGGCATCTCAGCTTGTACTGCTACTTAGACTGCTGCAACCTTAACACGATTAGGCAGCAGAAAAATGATGGATGGAGTTTGTGACATGATCTTCTGTATTCTATGTTGTCTCTAAGTTTTATAGTTTCTAGGTAACCTGATTTACTTTTTTTCCATCTCTTTCTCAGCTCTGGGCATTCTATTCATTCTACATAATGGTAAGTATTTGTATTTAGTGATCGAGTCATCTCATCACCATGATGGTTACAGAGAAAACCGAATGTGTCTTCCTTCAGTTTCATCTAGTAAGCTGGTGTGTCATATGACCAACTGGGCCCAGTACAGACCGAGTGCTGGCAAATTCACACCAGATAACATCGATCCCTTCCTGTGCACCCATGTCATCTACGCTCTGGCCACCATTAACAGCTTCAACCAGATCAGCCCCGTTGAGTGGAATGATCCGCAGCTGTACAGCAGCCTCAACAGCCTCAAGAATGTGTGAGTTTGCTCAGTCATAGAGTCAGACTGGGCACCAATGTTAATTTAGACAACTACGACAGTCACAGTAAAGAGAAAGTAGACCCACTTTGTTGATGTTACAGAAGAGATAGGCTGAGTTGGAGGCAGGTGAGTAATTGAAAATCAAAAGTATGGTTGTTTGGTTGGGTGAGGAGAAATAAGAAACCTCTTCTCTGTAAAACAAAAATGGAAGCATGACTTAGCTCAGCAAAACAGCATCTGAACAAACCACAACTTCTTGATCATTGTTCTCTGAACAGACAAGACGAAAGTGCAAATGTCTGGCCAAAATGCATGGCGCCACGTTTGACAAAAGCATTTTAGCGTATTAGTACAAAGACCAAGCTCAGCCATGCTTGACATTTGGTATGAGGTAGAGGGGTGATAATCTGGGCTTGTTTTGGAGCCACAGATTCTGGTTACCTGGTCATTGTGTCAACCATGAACTCCACTATGTAGCATTATACAGTCAATTATGAGGCTGTTGGTTAGCTAAAGCTTGGTCAAAGCACAAGCACGAAGGCAAGTCTACAACAGAATGGTTGAATGGTGCTCTATCAGCTTTTCAAAGATTAGACTTCAACCTGATTACAGTTCTGTGCCGGACCTTAACCTGTTGAACCCTGATGCCCCTGGTACTGGGAGCAGAGAGGGAACATTTGCTTTCATGGGCTGTGCCACCAGGTCTGTTGTTTAAATGTAGACATGTATGGTATCCACAGAAACGTTACAATCTCAGGTAAAACCTCACAAACCATTTCTATGATCACCAATAACTGCTATTCAATACCTAAGAACTTTCCACTTTCATAGACTAGATATATATTTAATTAAACCTCTGTAACATTGCTCTGTTTCATTTCAGTAGCATTGATCTTTCTGCAGGTAATGTCCATATTTTGATTCTTTTTGGCGAGACTTAATCAGTTCATTTTAGGTAAATGTACTGATTCTTCTGTGGTGCTTATCTACTCTCCCAGAGCGCTCAAAGCACTTTTTGGGCATGTCATCTTCAAGCAGGAGCCTCAGAATAGCCCTGGAATTCAAAAGGTTAAGAAAGCTGTGCGTAAACACTCGCAACCTCAATGAATTCATGCAAAGTTGCAAAGAAATAGTGAATAAGAGCCAAAATTAGTCCACAATAATGTGAGAGACTGATGACATCATGCAGTTATTGCTAAATCCTGGGGTGCACCTAGTTTTCACACACCACTTCTGCACTTTGGCTCAGATTTTTTGTGTTTTATATGATGATATGGTGTAATATGTGAAGTGTTGTTGTTAATCTCATGTTGTGTTCATCCAATTTTAACACCTGTTAAGAGAAATCTTTTTATTATGTCCAAATATGTCAAACCTTAGAAGAAACAGAAGTGCATTTTTTTCACCATGACTGTATCTGTGATCTCTAATCCCATCCCAACATTTTTTCATTATTTAGAAATAATTAGGATGAAAGTAAATAACTTATAATAAACAAAGGAGTCTTTCCAGGATCTTAAACTACACATGAGCATGTTTTTGGATGAAGAACATCAAGCAAAGGTCATACCAGTGACAAATTAGAACCCTCGACCCAGAAACATCAAGCCTCAGTGCCACTTTTTGACAGATTTTCTTTTCATTTGCATCAGTATCAGGTCAGTAGTTTGATTATGGCAAAAGTTAAGTTACAATCCGAGTTAGCTATTAAGTGGTGCTAAGATTTCAAAAGGATGCCAGAGAAAAAGTGTGCAACAAAAAGCTTGGATTACAGTAGGATCTATTTGTAGAAAGCAAGTAATTGAGCATCAATGTGTTAAAGCAGCATCTGTATTTATCAGGTATTTAACCACCAAATGGAGCAAAAACAGATTTTCCCATTCAATTTTATCTAAATGGAGCTACCACAATATTTATCATTATCATGGTGTACCATCTAAATGGTAAATGGTAAATGGCCTGTATTTGTATAGCGCTTTTCTAGTCCCTAAGGACCCCAAAGCGCTTTACATCAGAAATACATCAGAAAACCTCTATAATTATCACCCAGTCCTACTGCAACCAGCCAGGGCTTCCAACCTGCTTCTGTCCTTTTCGGTGGATTGTTCAGGATTCTGTTATGTGCAGAATCCTTTTTCAGGTCTCATTAAAATGTTGAGGAAAAAACAAAATAAAATTATAGCTAAGAATATTATATATATATATATATATAACTGTATGACATAAGCCATTATCAATTCTCCAGGCAACCCATGGCTGTGAAATACACAGTCATCGGGAGTATAAATGGGGGTAAAGTGTGCTTGAATTATTTAAGGTCCTGTCTTTTCTCTGCCTCTCTATTACCAGCAACCCTGCTTTGAAGACTCTGCTGACTGTTGGAGGAACGGTCAATGGAGTCAGCCCGTGAGTTCCATCTACACCAGTTCTCATATTTTCGTATCTATTTCAAAAACCTTCCTTTATTACGGTTCTTTTTCCCTGCATTGCACCAGATTCATTGGTATGGTTGCCAGACCTGAGAGTCGTGCAGCCTTCATCAGTTCTGTTATCAGTTTCCTTCACACCCATAATTTTGATGGGCTAAACCTGGACTGGGAATATCCTGGACACAATGGCAGCCCAGTGGGGGACAAAGAGAAATTTACTCTACTGGTCACGGTAAACACAGCTCACATTGTCCTTAAATTTTCAATACAATACCAATGTATTATAATGGTGTATTATTTTTGTATTGTCATGTTTATCCTTTTTAAATGTTATTATATGTTATCTGTTATTAACTAGTGCATTGCAATTTTGTTACCAGAAAAGTCAGCCAATCCTGTTAAAATAGAGTCTATATACCTTTATGTAGGGCCCATATAGTAAACCTCACAAAGACATTAAATAAAATGTGGCCCAGGCCATACTGCATGTTGGTTTCTTTTAATGCAGTAGACTAGCACAGTGCGGACACATTAAAATCTATCAATACATGATCATATTACAGTATTTGGTCTGTTTGTGCTACTGATATACCTAATGGCATTAGATACGGTTTCTTGATTCAACTCCTCTGTTGTTAATGATGCCAGGGTGTGACCGGTGAAACTAACTGGATCTAAGTTGCTTTAGTTTGGTGTGTCTATAGGAGCTGGCCAAAGCCTTTGAGGATGATGCAAAAGACAGCGGGAGGAGTCAGCTGCTGCTGTCGGCCAGTGTTGCTGGAATCCGTCAGACCATTGACAGAGCATACGAAGTTAACAAGATTGCACCGTAAGTTTAAGCATGTATGCGCATTTTCAACAAAGTAACACCAATACATAAAGTAGGTGTCGTGTACTGAAATAGATATATCACTATTACTCATTTCAAATGACACAAAACCCCATTTTACATTTACTGTTCAATAAAAACCCAACAGACACTTTGACTTCATCAACATCATGACCTATGACTTCCACGGACACTGGGAGGCAGTAACTGGACACAACAGCCCTCTATACAGTAGCTCTGCGGACCCTGGTTCACAAATTCATTACAATATAGTAAGAAACACACCAACACATCTACATCTTTCACTGTGTTCATGTGGATGAATAATAATGAATACTGATTTCATAATAACTGTAAAAAAAAAACATTTTTAAATGTGAAATTAAAAAAGGATTTTTCATACTGATGAGAAAAAACTGGAAACACTAAGTACAGTACTGCTGCACTTAGTGACCAGTACCAACATTTTGTAGTAGGGCAGGGATAGCTCAGTAGGTAGAGTGGTGGCCCCATGATCGGAAGGTCGGGGGTTCGATTCCCCTGAACAGCTACCCTGAGGTACCCCTGAGCAAGGTACCGTCCCTACACACTGCTCCCCGGGCGCCCAGTGGCTGCCCACTGCCTCACTGAGTGAATGGGTTAAATGCAGAGAGGGATTTTCCCCACGGGGACCAATAAAGTACACTTTCTTTCTTTCTAGTACTAGTGCTAGACAGTCTCACAGAAACACAAAGTAGCACAGTAATACACAACTGAATGGCAACATGTTTTTTTTTCACATTTGTCACACTTAACTGTTTCGGATTATGAGAACAAATGTTATAATTATACAAAGATAATCAGAGTAAATACAAGATGTAGTTTTAAAATGATTTCATTCATTCAGAGAAAAAAGCTATCAAAACCTACCTGAAAAAAGTAACTGCTCTCTAAACCTAACACCTGATTGTGCAGCCAAAACTGCACTCCAGCATTTGCAGTAACTAGAAATGACTCTTTCACCTGGAGGCCCAGGTCAGCCTACTCTTTAAAGAATTGTTGTAATTCAGCCACTTGTGGGTTATTTGGATTTAAGGCCTGACTTTGATTAGGCCACTAAAAACCTTTTGTTTGTTTGTTTGTTTTTTTCGTTTGCTTTCAGATAGATATGATTTGAATTACTGCGTCACAGTTCCTTTAATGGTATGTTCTAATCTCTTAGTAAAATATTGTGGTCGGTGCTACCGATTGCTGCACTGAAGTCCAACTAGAACTAAACTAGATTCGATTAATGATTAAGGAAAGAGGAATTCTGGAGCAAGCTGGATGAAGTGGTGGAGTATGCCCCCTCGGGGGAGAAAGTGGCGATTGGAGCAGACTTCAGTTGAAATGTAGGTGAAGGGGACAAGGTGATGAGTAGGTGTTGGGTAGGTATGATGTTAAGGAGAGAAATGTAGAAGGACAGATGGCAGTCAGTCTTGCAAAAAGGATGTAAATGGCTGTAGGGAACATGTATAACAAGAAGAGGGAGGAACATAAGGTGGCATATGAGTGGAGGAAGGTGTATAAAGGTGGACTGCATCTTATACAGAAGTTACAGAAAGAGATAGGACACTGCAAAGTGGTGTCCTATCTGCCTTAGCCAGGCAGAACTAGATAGCGTTCTATAAGATGACTTTGAGATGAAGAGGAAACAGGTGAAGGTAGTGCCAATGATTAAATTGTGGAAGTTGAAGAACAGAGTTCATAGAAGAGTGGTAAGGAAGAGACTGGGGACATACAGATGCAGTGCTTGTGGAAACTGCTATGAAAGTGTTTCGTGGACAGAATCAAGAAAAAATAAATAAATAAAATATATGTATGTCTTACAGCTTCTCTGTCTAACTGATCTCTAAAGGAGATTCAGAGAAACAGGTAAAGCTGGTAAAGAAGTAATAAATTCTGAAGAATTTGGTACAGATTTACAGTTGAAATGAAGTTTCCTTTCCTTTTTTGTAGAACTCCTCTGTATTCTATTGGATATCCCTGGGAGCACCATCTGGAAAGCTGCTGCTAGGTTTCCCTACTTATGGAAGAACCTACCGTCTTAGCAGTGGGGCAAATGGCCTGGGAGCACCGGCTAATGGCCCTGCAGACCCTGGACCCTACACTCAAACTGCTGGATTCTGGGCCTTCTATGAGGTACAAAAGGTTCTTAAAAAGCTCTGATTGGTATATGCTAAAAGTCATCTATTCCTCAAAATATCTATTATTACCCTTGACTAACATCTGTGGGCAATTATATACAGCTATAGAGTATCACTATCACAAATTCACTGTTATCTGATGTAGGTCTATGTGTCCCTCTTATCAGATCTGTGACTTCATTAATACTGCTAGTGTTGGGTGGATCTCTGAACAAGAGGTTCCATATGCCACCTATGGGAGTTCCTGGTTGGGCTATGATGACAAGCGCAGCTATTCTTCCAAGGTAAAGAATTTCTGTGCTAAAACAGGAAGAGCTATGCTTTTTATTCATTTTTGTTGTGCTCTATTGAATTGTACCTGTAATTATTCTAAGAGTTCTTGCTTCCTTATATTGCTGTCCTGTAGGTTCAATGGATGACTGCCAACAACCTGGGAGGTGCCCATGTGTGGACTCTGGATATGGATGACTTCAGTGGATACTTCTGCTCAGCTGGCACATATCCTCTTATCAACCACCTCAGAATGTTGATGGGTAATTACTGTAAATTAGCTTCACTAACTTAGATTTGATTTTAAAAAATCTCTTGCTGTGTGCAACTTATATTTTTTCATGTCTCATTGTGCAGGCTTTACGCCAAAGCCCACCAGTACTCCACGCCCTACCACCACTAGGGACCCAAGTGCTGACTTCTGCCGTGGCCGTCCTGATGGGTTATATGAAAACCCAGCTGACAAAACCACCTTCTTCCAGTGCTTCCAGGGAAACACCTACCTGCACCGCTGCCAGCCTGGCCTCATCTACTGGGACTCCTGCAAGTGCTGCAACTGGCCCTGAGCCACAGAAACATAAACTACAGAGCACAACATAATAAATGTTTAAGGCAATCGGTTATGTTTCAGTAAGATCTTTTCACAGCTCATGCTAAAACATCCTGGGTTTTAGCAGGAACAGAATATACGGTGGCGTGAGAAATTGTTCACTTCTTGATTTCTATTTGTTTTTTTGTATGTTTGTCACACTCAAATGTCTCAGATCGCTGAACAAATGTTCAAAATGTTCAACATTTTTAGGGTTGTTTATTATTATTAGGGGGGAAAATACAAACGTACATGACCCTGTTTGAAAAAGTGATGCACCCCCCCTCGATTGCAGTTGCTGCTGCTAAAAGGGTGGCCCAGTCAGTTATTAGGTTTAGGCAGCAATCACTTTTTGTTGTTCACTTGGTTGGCTGTTGTAAAGGGGTTTCACTTGACCATGGAAATGATTCTGTGATCATCCACCTCTGTTATCTTCTGTGGAGGTCCAGGTCTTTTTGTGTTGCGCTTTCCTTCTTTCTCAGGATGTAACATTTTTCCAGGATGTATCATCAAGCTGTTTTTGCCACTTCTAATATTGTAGCAATTTGTCAGATGTATTTTTTTTTGTTTTAAGGATGGCTTGTTTCAGCTACATGTAGAGCTTCTTTTGTCTGTTTACAGAAAACCTTCCAAATGCAGACACCTTATATCAACTCCAGGACTTTATCTTCTTAACTAACTGATAAAGGCTATTTCATGGGCAGGTTTGGGCAATTCCTTCATTATGTCATTGAGTCAACTGTCCATTTACTTTTGGTATCAGACAAGCCCCAGATGCAGGCGATATAAAGATGCCTCTGTGAGAAATCAGTGCATAACAGCAGGCTGCAAGTTGCTAGCAGGCAGAGCATACATGCAACACCATAACGAAGTAGCTGCATAGTATACAGGAACATCCATGCCGAGTATGACATTGCCACTCCCAAAGTCAAAAAATGAGAGACAACCCCCAAGGTGCTTGACTTACGTATAAAGATAGACAATGGCTAACCAACTGAACATATTAGCGGTCGACAAGCAAAAGAAGATGGCTGTAGTGGTAGATGTAGCTAAGTCAAGTAATATCGCTATCAGGAAGGAGGAGCATGAGAAGCTTGAAAAATACCAAGTGCCTGGACGAAGGAGAGGACTGGCTATCCTTCTGTCAGGCAAACTACACTTTGAAAAACTATTTGAGATAAGTGATAAGGAGGGGCGATTTATTTTAGTAAGGGAAAATATTGAGGGGAATCCAGTCACGTTGCTAAATATATATAAGCAGTGTTGGGAAGGTTACTTTTAAAATGTATTCCATTACAGAATACAGATTACATGCCCCAAAATGTATTCTGTAACGTATTCCGTTACGTTACTCAATGACACTAACGTATTCTGAATACTTTGGATTACTTAATATGTTATCATGCTTTTTACAGCAACGTGAATGTACTATTGCTGTGTGATTTATTACTATTACTGAAGGTCCGCGACTCCGAACTGTAGTAAAGGGACCTCTGACTAATACGGCGGGGTCCCTGTTGGCTCGTAGCTGAAAAATAGCTTTACTTTGTTGTCTGGGTCAACTTTTCTTGCGACAGACAGAGAGAGGCGTTGAAAGGCTGCTCCAACGAAACATTGTTTTCGGAGGAAAACATGAACACGGTGTACAGTCGAGTCTTAATAGCTTACTTACAACTGGGCTCGTCAGGCACTCTTCTTGGCTGAAGTGGTTATTATTATATTTACATGCTTCCAGCTCCCGTTTTTCCTCGACGACAACTCGTACCTTTCCACTCCCCTTTTTCTCCCTCCTCGCGCTCACAGACCCATAACGTGTATGGCAGTCCATTCTCCCAGCAGCACGGACTACACTGCCCATGATGCTACATTCTTTAGAGCTACAGGTGGCTGTAGCTCAGGTGGCAGAGCAGGTCAGCCACTAATCAGAAGGTCGGTGGTTCGATCCCAGGCTGCACCCTGGCTGCATGCCAAATATCCTTGGGCAAGATACTAACCCCGTGTTTGCCTACTGGTGGTGGTCAGAGGGCCCGGTGGCGCCTGTGTCCAGCAGCCTCGCCTCTGTCAGTGCGCCCCAGGGCAGCTGTGGCTACAATGTAGCTTGCTATCGCCAGTGTGTGAATGGGTGGATGACTGAATGTAGTGTAAAGCGCTTTGGGGTCCTATGGACTAGAAAAGCGCTATACAAATGCAGGCCATTTACCAGGCCATGCTTGTAGCATTCTGCCTGTTAGCTTAGCACAACAACAACAACGAAAAGGCGCTCTCTCACCCAGGAAACACACAGTCGCAGAGAGAGAGAGAGCGTCGCCCTGTAACCATGGCAACCGTAGCGCTGCCGCCTGGAACAACCGTAGCTGTCAAACAAAACCCAAACAGTCCTGACCCGCGACAGTATGAAACAGGAAAGTACCGCAGTGTAATCCATTTATTTCAACAAAGTAACTGTATTCTAAATACCACCTTTTTAAACGGTAACTGTAACAGAATACAGTTACTCATATTTTGTATTTTAAATACGTAACGGCGGAACATGTATTCCGTTACTCCTCAACACTGTATATAAGCCACCAGGAAGTGACATCAATTTCTTTAAGAACGTCATTGATATGATGCTATCAAAGAGACCATAGGTCTTCTAATCTGTGGAGGAGATTTAAATATACATCTACAACCAAAATTAGACATTTGTAATGGAAAAACACTGAATACAAAGCCATTAATTAAGAATATTAATACGTTATTTGAGGAGGTTGGTCTTGGAGAAACTTATATCCCTATCAAAGGGATTATACTTGATATTCCTCACCCCACTCATTAAACACAAGAATAGATTATTTTATAACACTCAGGAAAGACAAAGATAAAATATACACTTGTGAAATTGGGGCAATGGATTTAAGTGACCACGCACCTGACTGTTGATTTAAACCTGCAACCAAAATCCAACAATTGGAAACTAAATTCGAGCACACTCAGTGATCCTCAGTTTAAAGAACAGATTAAGAAAGAGATCCACCTTTACTTGGAAACTAACAACAATGGTTATTAGTTTCCCCTAGGACCCCTTAAATGCTGTCCTGAGAGGGAAAATCATAGCAATATCCTCTTATAAGAAAAAGATGAGAAATAGGAAATTAGAAAACTTACAAAATAAGTTAAAAGAATTAGAGAAAGTTCTTACCTAGTCTAATACATAATGACCAGACAGTCTTTATTCGAGAGTGCCTAATAGAAGATCATGTACAAATTATTAACCACATTTAAAAGAATAAAATAGAAGCAATGGTAATCAGTATCAATGCAGAAAAAGCATTGGATTCAGTGAACTGGAGCTTTTTTTTTTTTTTTTTAAATATAGTCTTGTTTAGATTTGGCTTACATGAAATGATAATTAAGATAATACATTTACTATATGATAACCCCAGGGCTAGGATTAAAATTAATTGCTGTTTATCACACAGTATTATGATGATAAGAGGAATAAGGTAGGGCAGTGCATGTTCACCATTGTTATTTGTGTTATACTTG
>NW_005187658.1:2395-8804 GCF_000239375.1 Pundamilia nyererei | reverse complement strand
ACACTATCACAAAATGCACAATGTATTACACACTTGTTTTTTCTCTAAAGTAGCAGTTCATGTCCATATTAGGTAAACTCTCTGAACAGGCCCTGTTTGACATACACACACAATAGACACGAATAGAGATACACACCACACACACATACATCTGGAGGCCATATAGGGGAACTTTCTGAGTTCCCCCTGACTGATACCGATCATGTGACTTGACGTCATCATTGTAATAAAACCCTTGTGAAGAAACTGTTCGGGGGAGATCAGCGCTTAGAGCCTTGTACTGCTCGTCTCTCAGTGTCATGTCTGCATCTGGTTTAGTAATTCTTGTTTCCTGTTTTATTGTGCAAGTCGTTGTCTTATGTTAGTGTGTGCAGCTTAGCTGCTCCGTCTCGTTAGCCCTGATCTCCCCCAGGTGTGTCTCCCTTCTGTTGCCCATTCCCTCATTACTACCCTGTTTATATTAGCCCTGTGTTTTCCCATGCTGGGTGTCGCGTCGTACCATCAGATTATGCCTGTGTGTTTCTGTTCTCCATATTCCATGTTCACTTCATGGTTTTTTTCGTACCAGCAATAAAGCTGAGGTTTTTGAGTTTCAAGTTAGTGTCTGAGTCCTGCGCTTGGATCCTCCTCTCCGCCTGCCTGCACACAGAGCCCTGACAGAACGACGCGACCAGTAATGGATCCAGCGGACTCATTGTGGAAGTGCAGCTCCCGTTTTGACGGGACCCGGCTAGCGCTTGGAGGGCCTCCGTGCTGCCGTTCCTCACTAGCAGCCTATCCTTCGGCCCACTCATCTGCTTCCTCACCGCGGACGCCCCGGTCTCGCAGAAAACGCTCCAGCCTGTTCCGTGTCTTCATCCACGCCTGGTCCAGCCTCCGTGTCTTCATCCACGCCTGGTCCAGCCTCCGTGTCTTAATGCATGCCTGGTCCAGCTTCAGCTCCGCCTTCGTCTTCGTCTGGTCCTGCCTCGTCTTCATCTTTGTCTGGTCCTGCCTCGTCTTCGTCTGGTCCTGCCTCGTCTTCGTCTTCGTCTGGTCCTGCCTCGTCTGGTGCTGCGGTTGCCACACCACCGTCAGAGCCAACTCGACCCGTTCCGCCTCGCCTCTGCCGGCTGTTTTCCGGGCCTCTAAGTTGGCATCATGGCCTTCGGGGACGGCCTCCGGAAAGAGTTCATCGTCGCCACCGCTGGCATCGTGGCCGACCTCCAGACCTGCTCAGTGGCCACCACTACCTTCCAAGTGGTCGGCCTCCTGATTGGTTTTGCCTCCGCCGCTGTTGCCGTGTGCACGGTCGGCCTCCAGAACTGTTTGCCCGTCGCCGCCGTTGCCGTGTGCACGGTCGGCCTCCAGAACTGTTTGCCCGTCGCCGCCGTTGCCGTGTGCACGGTCGGCCTCCAGAACTGTTTGCCCGTTGCCGTGTGCACGGTCGGCCCCCTGAACTTTTCATGGTCTCTTGTTGGGCTCGGATTTGGTTTTGTTTTTGATCCGTTTTCCTGTGTTCTTGGACTGTTTTCTTGTGTGTTTGGACTCTTGTGCTCCTTTTTGTTTCCTAGCAGGTGATTTCAATCATGCAGACCCAAAGACTGTGCTTTCCAAACTGCATAAACACATTAAATTTCCCCACACGAGAAAACAACATTTTGGACAATGTTTTCACCACCCAGATAGGAGATTACAAAACCCTTCCCCTCCCCCACCTTGGTGCCTCTGATCACATAACTATTATGCTAATGCCAGCATACAGGCTCCTGCTCAAAGCCACCAAACCAGTTCGTAAGCAGATACATGTGTGGCCAGAAGGGTCCTCAGAGGCACTGCAAGACTGCTTTTCAACCACAGACTGGGAGATCTTTAAAAAGGCCGTCACACACGACAAAACCACAGACCTGCAGGAATATATAGAAACTGTCACTGGCTGCATCTTAAAATGCATCAATGATGTCACAGACAAGCACCATCACTGTCCAGACCAATCAGAAACCATGGCTCACAGATGAGGTCTACAGGCTCCTGAGGGTGAGAAACGCATCCTTCAGAGCCGGGGATGAGATGAGTTTAAGAACAGCAGGGGCAAACCTGTCACACTGCATCAGAGAGGCAAAAAGGCAATACTCCAGGAGGATTTTGCAAACTTCAGTGGCAGCAGAGATACTCGGAGGCTGTGGCAAGGGATGCAGACCATCACAGACTACAAGCCCACTCTGCAGACCACTGTTGGTTCCACCTCTTTACCAGAAGAACTTCACACCGGCACCAAAGACTCGATCATTCAACACCATCATTCCCCAGCAACTCATTCACAATCTGGATCTGCTGGGGGTCAGCACCTCGCTGTGTAATTGGCTGCTAGATTTCCTGACAGGAAGACAGCAGGCAGTATGGGTCGGCAGCAGCACCTCCGGCTCAAGAACACTGAATACATGGGCTTCCCAAGGATGTGTGTTGAGCTCTCTGTTCTTCACTCTGCTGATCCACGACTGCACACCATCACACAGCTCCAACCTTTATATGAAGTTTGCAGACAACACAACTGTGGTAGGTCACATCAGCAACAATAATGAGACCTACTACAGGAGGGAAGTTAACCATCTGACCGAGTGGTGCAGCAACAACAACCTGTCCCTGAATGTGGAGAAGACTAAGGAATCATCAAAGACTTCGGGTGTCATGGTCATGAGCCCATTGACTCAGTGATTTTGTGTTTGGTGTATTACTTATTATTATTGTCATTAATTGTGGATTGTTTTGGGATGGTTTGTGTTTTGGGGTTTTGGATGCTGGGTTTCTGGGTTGGTGCTCGTGGATCGTGGGTGCTTCTCTTCCCTCCTTCCAGGACATCTACTGCAACTGCCTCATCCGGAAAGCCCTCTGCGCCACAGGTGACTCCACTCATCCATCCAACAGCTTCTTCAGTTGAAGAAGCTGCCATGTGGAAGGAGACTGAAGAGCCTCCAGGCCAGAACCAGCAGACTGATAGACTGTCAGGATGCTGAATTCACTCCCTGCTGTCACACACACCAGACCTGCATTCACCTTTTCCCTCTGAACTCCCCATTACTCAAACATACAACCACCACCTGACCCACCACCATTGCCTTTTCACTGACTGCCCCACTCCCACTTGCATACAAACTTGCCCACAGTCACTATGATTGTGTTGGACACTGCTGTTTTAAATAATTGTATAGTATGGTATTGTGTTGTACATAATACTTTTATTTTATTTTATTTTCCTTTTTTTATCTTTATATTTTAGTGTACACTGCTATGGAAGACTTGCAATTTAAAATTCCTATGTATGACTGTACATATGGACTTTGACAATAAAGCTGACTTTGACTTTGACATCATCAATAAACACTAGTGTCCCAGAGCCAAAGACATGCAATGTGTTTCACAGATGATATGGTATGCTTTGGATCATGACATTCATGCAGTCGACACTGGAGAATAGGTCCTGAAGGACAAGAAACAGCGTGAGTCAAACAACTTGAGATTAGCAGCATGAACGTGGGAGCTGGTTACCAACATCAGGTAGCTGACGAACTGGCAGGGAGGAGATGACAGCGCAGAGCTTAAATCCCTCTTTGGTCTGATTGCCCCAATTGGCTCCAGATGCGTGAAGCTGAGAAAGCCGTGCCCACGGGCGAAGCCAAGGGTGCTCTGGCACTGATGGAAAATCCCAGCTGCTCACCCAGACCATGACAATATCTCTGAATGATTGCACTTTGAAACCAACAGCAGCAAAGACTTAGACTGACCTCAATGTTGATTGTCTGTGCCCAAGACAGATGATTGGGAAACTTTTCAATCACATGTTCAAGCCACGTGTCACTCTGTTATTTACTTCTTACCTTATCAATGGATTAATAATTTCTTTGTGCTCCAGTGTATCATTAATCATGATCCAGTTTATTGTTCTTCATTTTTTTCACAGTCAACAAAGAGATACATTTTAAGCTGAAAATTTTAAACTGACTTTCAAATTTAATTTAAGTATTGCATGAACTTTTAGACATTACATTTTTTTATTAATTGGACAGACTCACATCATTTTAAATATAATGGGTATTTTACTATTTGGATGAAATCACTTTGTACTCAATAACTAAAGTCCAGAACCCATAACCATGACCAAATTCTGTGTGTCCTCCCTTGAGGTGCTCTGCTTTGTTTTTACTGCAGCCACCTTCAGTTGCTCCTTTGTGGGTCTTTCTGCATTCAGTTTTGTTTTTAATAACCAGAGAACGTGCTGATTTAATTTAGATCAGGTGACTGACCATTGAAAAATATGGTATCATTGAGGCAATTTCTTTGCCTTGATAAACTTTCAGGTTGCTTTTGCTATGTGGGTTGAATCTTTCGTCATTTGATGCACTGTGAGTTCTTTTGAGTTTGGCAATCTGAGGAGGTCAGTATAGCCCCGTACACTTCAGCTTTCATCCTGCTATTAGCACTCGCATCAGTAAATACTAGTGCAGCCGTACATGCTCATACCATTTCCAAAACCATGTTTGACAGATGATGCAGAAAATGTGATTTGGTTTGGACCGATTCTTATATAGGACTTTTCTACTCTATCGGAGCGCTCGATACAACATGCCACATTCACTTTCTTCTATGATTTTAAGTGCTTACTAACTAACAGTCACACTCCAGTGAATGCATTGGAAAGCAACCGGGGGTTAGTATCTTGCCCAAGGATATTTGACATGAACAGTGGGGGGAGCCAGGGGTCAAACCAACCAACCTTCCGACCTACTCTACCTCCTGGGCTATAGCCAGCCCAACTGTAAAACCCCTTGAGTTAAAGCTGAAAAGCAGTACTCCAATCATATATTAACAGCTAATTTAAAATCCACTGTGGTAGTGTACAGGTGTGAAACTACAAAAAACTATGTCTTTGTCCAGCACATTACATTCCTAAGTGTCAGAACTTTCTCCTCACATAGTGTACAAAGTCGTGACTGATTAGACCCCACCTTATCTTAAAGACCTCACTGTACCATATTGTCCCGATAGAGGACTTTGCTCTCAGACTGCAGGCTGAGTGACTTTGTTGTTTCCTTGAGTTGCCAGTGGTAGAAGGGGAGGCAAAGCTTTTAGTTTGTGTCCTTCTATTTTGGGTTCAGGAGACACACATCGTCTGTACTTTTAAGACTAAGCTTAAAACTTGATAAAGGCTATAGTTTGGCCTGGATCAGGTGACCTTTGACCATCTCTTAGTTTTGCTGCTATATTCTAAGGTTGCTGCACTTCTCATGATACGATAAGCATTTCTTCTCCACTTCCCTCTCTTCAGTTGCCATCTGTCTATATGCAACAATTGCATGCCAATAATTTTTGTCTTCACTTGTAGATTGTGTTTTGTCCTGTTTCTGTTGTCCTGTGGTCTTTTTACATTCTACTTATTCATCAGTGGTCACAGCAGTTTTTAAAAGAGAGGTCTTCTTCTCTACTTCTACCAGAATCCTCTGAACATTGGGCTATTCTCTCGATTATTGCTGTGAACTTGCACAATGTATGTAATGCTAGTTATATATTTTTTTTCTACACTGTAAAATCTAATATTGTGTTTAATTAAAAATATTAAGTAGGCTGAACTAAATTTTTATCAATTTGTTATTAGAACTCAATTTAAGTAAGTTACCAGTATTATGTATTATTATTTATCCAAAAACGCTGATAAACTCAACAGACCTACGCCTTAGTTCACGGATTCACTTTGTCTAGGGTTTATTTCTGGGATTTCACACAACCCAGGATTCAAATCATGAATACATAATGGGCTTGGATTTACAACATTATAAATGAAATGTGCTCTATTTGGAAGCAGCTGGCCCCTCCCCTTTCGACGGGTTGTGTGTGAGACTTTAAATCATGAAACTGTAAATTTTAAATTGTTATTGATCCTTTATCCCGAGTCCTAAAGTGTATATTTATTTTCTTACTCTTCTTCTATTTATTGTTTGTTTACTTGCACTGCTGTAGCTGGAGCCTCGTCGTCTCGTCTCTCTATATGCTGGACTGTATGTAGCGGAGATGACAATAAAGTTTACTTTGACTTCAGCAGCGAGCAGGCGCACTGAGGGCTCTCGCACTCACTCTTCATGTACAGAATTTTGAAAAAACATTGGTGCAAATTATAAGTCTGTATCATGATGTCTGGTGTTTTCGTGTTTGTTGGTTTGTTTTTATTTTGTTTAACTTTGCGAGTAGGTTATTAGATGCTGCCCCCCACCCCGCCCTCTCCTCCCTGTGCCGCAAGCAGCAGACGCACCTCGCAAACAAAGTGCGCCCTTTACTCCCAGCAAATGGGCGATAGAAAAGTGATTGGCGCCTGTACCATTCCCAATATGCGCTGGCTGACGTCGGGGACGCATGAGTACAAGCATTTTTTTTTTTTTTT
>NW_005187658.1:0-2103 GCF_000239375.1 Pundamilia nyererei | reverse complement strand
TTGTCCTTCTAAAGAATTAAGTTATATTCCACAGTTGAATCATAAGAAACATTATGTTACATATAAACCCTGCCATATGTTAGATCTGGTCATTTTGCTTATAAGAAACTTTATATATTGGAAGTTAGCTTTTAACAAGCATGTAATGATTATATTTAAATTAGGTGGTCTTTTTTAAACACATTTCTTTAGGCCTAAACTGACAGTGCCAATACCACACATTCAGACACAGTAGTAGATGGTGTTTTTACTACTATATGTGTTAGTCTAATTTGGTTGTATGGGGTCTACATTGACCCTCTGTGTTGTACGTTATTATGACTGCACAGCCATTAAGGATCAAATCAGCTTCTGAAAAAATTCTGTTTTTTCTCCCTCTGCTTGCTTCTTGCTGTCTTTGAGGGACCAGCACTCCTGCTGTTGGACAGAAAGACATCAGTAAGTATTTTGGTTTTCCAATATATTAGCAACTGTCAGTGACATTTATATTAATGAGGCTGAGCTTTAATCATACTTTAGATCAGCCTGTTTTACTTATTGTTTTATTTGTGCTTTGGTTTGGGGAAGTTGTTTCTGTACTGATCTTTTCCTGTCTTCTGTTATTAGACTTGAGATATGACTGCACGATGCTGTTGCTGTGACTCCAGTTAATTCTACAAGACATGCTGTGGAAGTAAACAAACAACAACAGTTTGTCTGCATTTCTTGAAAGATCACATCCCCCAAACTTAGTTTAGAGGGTCTACACTGTATATAGTGAAGTCTGCAAGTTTTCTAACAGCAACATTTGTTTTGTTCCCAAATGCACATCATTAGAATGAACGTTATTGGCCATGTTTGCATAGCCCTTTTTAAAATGATGCTTTCATGACATTATTGTGTGTTGGGTGGGGGTCACGGCTATCGAGACTGACAGTGTCACCTCTCCGTGGGGAGGGAGCCTGAGATTGTCCAAATTGGAGTCTGTTTATACCAAATGCAGAAAAAAAATGTTTTAAGAAAGCAATTAAGTTCATGTTCCAAAAAATATGATTGTTTGCTTGCAGGACACCAGGAGAGATGAGTCCTCCGTCACAGATGGTGTGGTCAGTGAAGATGGTCGCCTGCAGGTTCAAGCTCATTGCATCTCCAACCCACATCCACTGCCACTGTACTTAAGGGAAGTTACAGACCTTCTTCTGCACTTACATTTGGATCACCTCGATCCATGACAGTCATTCAGCAGTAATGCCTGGACTGGAAACAAGCATCCTTAAAACATTACAACATTCCAGCTCCTGTGTTGGAATGGAAAACAAATGTGCTGTTTAAATCAGAGACTGCACTTGTGACAGAACAATAAATATTTTATTTTGATTATATAAGTAAGTACAAAGCAAACTTGTGGTAGGCCTAAACTTATTTTCAGAATAATTACATCTGAGACTTTGTTTCATTGTAAGATTATAACAGTGATGGCGATATAATTGTTTGTTGCTCAGCAGAACAGTGTCCAGTATGTTGGCTGTTATACTTTGTTGTGTTTGAAAATAAAAGTTGGGCTGATTTTAACATCATTACAAAAAGTGTTGTTAATTATTTTTAATCATATTCAGGTTACCACAAATAGTTTTTTCATTTAGTTGAACTTGAAATGTTTGTCAGTAGGTAAACAATTAGTATTGTACAGTCAGAAATATCAAGTTATTCTTAATACTGCAGACTTGCAATGAATAATTTGTCCTAACAGTCATCTTAAGTAAGCTTTACTTAGTTTTTTTGAGGCAACGAGTTTCCTTAATTTTTTTGATTTCTGGGAACTAACAAGGCTGTACAGTGTACTCAAAATGAGTAAGTTGCCCTAACTTGGTCATCTTACGTAAAACTTTACTCAATTTTGTTGAGGCAACGAGTTTGCATAGCTTTTTTGAGTTCTGGGAACTCAAGTACATGAAGTACGAAGTACATGACTTAATAATTGATCAACAAATTGATTTACTCTGCCTTACAGAAACCTGGTTGCAGCAGGATGATTATGTTAGTTTAAATGAATCAACACCCCCGAGTCATTCTAACTACCAGAAACCTCGAAGCACAGGCCGAGGGGGCGGTGTGGCAGCAATT
>NW_005187657.1:796240-798178 GCF_000239375.1 Pundamilia nyererei | reverse complement strand
TGTGGAGAGGGAAGGCATCTTGTTGCTAGTTAGCCTAGCGGTTAGCACCTTTCCAGGCTATTGAGGCTGCTCGGTGCCCAGACGCTGTAATCAGGCTTCAGCTGTGTCTAGGCCACAGACACACGGAGCGCTGAGGATAAGGTAACTATAAAATGTTGCTGTTTCTGTTAAGAACACTCTAGTCCTAATGATCTACAAGTGTCCAGAAGTTATCGCAGGTAAGCTCACACGGAAAAAAGGAAAAAAATCAGCATAAAAATCAATAAAAAATCAATAAAAATCAATATAAGAAGCAAAGCATTCAAGAGCAAAGAGATGAATGGTTGAATTGAAGCGCCACTGTGCAGTTTTGCACTGCTATGAACCTCATACACTGACTTGGTTCCTTTTTTTCACCTGTTCTGAACGAATTTCCACCCACTGTACAGTTATTCTGTTCTTATCGTTTAAAGCCAGTGTGCATATTGTCTTTGCTCTATAAATCAGATGAGTCTGCAGTTAAACTTTCTGATCTGGAATGGTAATGATCTAAATCATCCAGTCAAGAGAAAATAGGTTTTCTCACATGTTAAACACCATAACACTGACGTGGCTTTCCTGCAGGAGACCCACGTCAGGGCTTCTGATAACGTCCGTCTCTTCTCCCGTTGGAGGGGCCAGTATTCGCACTCACTTTTCCAAGCTAGGGCACATGGGGTCTCTATATTGGTCAGGCAGAACATTCCCTTTGAGGCCCACAATGTCATAGCAGACAAATATGGCAGATATGTCATAGTCAGTGGGAAACTGTATAACAGTCTTGTTGCCCTAGTAAATGTGTATGCTCCTAATATAAATGATGAGAATTTCTTTAAACAACTATTCTCCTCTTTACCCGACTTAAACATCTACTCTCTTTTTCTGGGGGGTGATTTTAACTGCTGGTTAGACCCAGCCCCGGATCACTCATCTACTAAGAGTAATGTTCTAAGCAAATCTGCATCTGTCATTCATGCCTTTCTATCAGAATATGGAATGTGTGATGTTTGGCGTACCCTAAATCCTCATAAAAGAGATTACTCCTATTTTTCACATGTGCACCATACATATTCAAGAATTGATTACTTTATCATTGACACTACTTGTCTGCAGCAGGTCCACTCCTGTGCCTACAATAGCGTAGTTATTTCAGATCACGCCCCTCTTACTCTGTTTCTGTCTCTTCCACATCTTCCTGTTAAAGCTTCAATTCAACCATTCTGTCTGATGAAAATTTTGTAAAGTTTATCCAGGATGAGATACGCTTTTACTTTGCCACCAACTCTTCTCCAGAGACTTCCAGCCTTGTCGTATGGGATGCCTTTAAGGCTTACAGTATATCAGAGGCCAGATTATTGGTTATTTAGCAAGAATTAAAGAATCCACCTGTGAAAGGAATAAGTTAATGCAACAAATTAAGAAGACCGATGAACAGTATGCTCTTAAATAGAGTCGTGAAATATTTAAAAAGCGTGTTGAACTCAAAACAAGACTTGACCTACTCACAACGTACTCAACTGAACGTTTACTCTTACATGAGAAATAAAAATTTTATATGCATGGTGACAAACCTGATAAATTACTGGTGAGCCTTCTAAAAGGTTCTAGGGCAAGGCAAAGTATTCTTAAAATTCGACAACAAGATGGCAACATAGTCACAGATCATGAAAAAATCAATGAAGTATTCAGGGATTTTTACACCTCAGAGTCCCAAACTGTCTGCAATTCCGTGAATGATTTCTTAGCTAAACTTGACATTTCTGAAATTCCACCAGAACATAGAACAAGGCTGGATGAACCCATCTCTCAGTTAGAAGTTTCCTTAGCTGTAGCTTCAATGCAATCTGGGAAGTGTGCAGGTCCAGATGGCTTTCCGTCAGAGTTTTTCAAACACTTCTCTTCATTACCCTCAAAGACTGC
>NW_005187657.1:744620-767703 GCF_000239375.1 Pundamilia nyererei | reverse complement strand
ATATAAATAAAATTGAATTGAATTGAATTGAATTGAAATGCCCTAAACGTGAGAAGCAGATTTTGTATTTACTTTTCTTTTGCCAATCAAGATAAAGTATAATTTTCACCATACAATTACTACCTTGTCATCTCCTGCACTGTCTGTTTTGGGCTCTGGGCGTGTCCTTCCCAGGGCTCATGAGACTGCTTTGCTGCACTGTGGTATGAGGTGCTAACCTGTTGACAGTGTTGGGAAGGTTAATTTTAAAATGTATTCCACCAAAGATTATAGATTAATGTATTCTGAATACTTTACAACTACTTGAATGTACTATTGCTGTGTGATTTATTACTATTACTGAAGGCTACTTGCCATACCAACACCAACTAGATGTTTAAACCTTAACATAAATGAGTAACAGTAGGTGGACATTAGGTAAGGCTGCACTTTTTGCAGTGATCTCGTATAGAAAACTATTCGTATATAAAACAGGTCCGCGGCTCCGAACCGTAGTAAAGGGACCTCTGGCTGATACGTCGGGTTCGTGTCGGGCTCGTAGCTGAAAACTAGCTTTACTTTGTTGTCTGGGTCAACTTTGCTGGCGAGAGACAGAGAGAGGAGTTGAAAGGCTGCTTATTGTTTCGGAGGAAAACACGAACACTGTGTACAGTCGAGTCTTAACAGCTTGCTTACAGCTGGGCTCGTCAGGCTCTCTGTTTGGCTGCAGTGGTTATTATTATATTTACATGCTTCCAGCTCCCGTTTCTGCTCCGTGACAGCTCGTACTTCCTCGCTCACAGACACATCACGTGTATGGCAGTCCATTCTCCCTGCAGCACGGACTACACTGCCCATGAGGCTACATTGTTTAGGGCGATGCCTGTAACACTCTGCTATTGCCTTCATATTAAATAATTGTTGTATAATAATCTTTAGAGGCTCTTAGTGTGTGTTTTGTTTGGGTTTCCACCAGCGTGGAATTACCAAAAATAGAGAGACTATAGCCTAACATGTGAAACAGAAAAATACCGCCATGTAATCCATTTATTTCAACAAACTAACTGTATTCTCAATATCACCTATTGAACAGTAATTGTAACGGATACATTTACTCATATTTTGTATTTTAAATACGTAACGCCGGTGCATGTATTATGTTACTGCCCAACACTGCCTGTTGAGATCCTGAGATCCGCTCCTAAGATCCGCTCCTAGAACACCGGCCTCCAACTCCTGAAGAGACACGGGTGTCCCTAAATTTAGCAAATATTAGCTTCTGAAAGACGGGAAGAGAGAAAGATGGCAGCTTGGTCAGCACTAGTGGCCTCTATAATGTATGCAAATACATGCGGGCCGGAAACCCCGCCCCTACCCAGCGCGCCCCCGGACGCCAAAACAGTGCCAGCAGATTGAAACTGAAAAATGGATTGAAACCGAAAAAAAAAATTACAGTTTCAATTAATTGTTTTTCACTATCAATTTTTTTTTTCGGTTTCAATACAAGATTTTTCAGTACATTTATTTCAGTTACAATATTTTTTTTCGGTTTCAATATTTTTTTCGGTTTCGTTTCAAGGTGGCATCGTTCTGATTCCATAGGGTATCCAATAGTGCATTTTGCTTAGAAAAGGTTATAACTGAGACACGTGACCCGGAAGTATCTGTGGGGCAGCCATAATGAGAGCTGTTCCAATGCGCCAAATGCTACGGAATGGCGTTTCAGTGCTTCCCTTGTTTCCTTTAGCGTAGGATAAACTGGAGCGTCCTTTATGAAAATAGAGGAGACAGAGCTCAGTCACTGTGACAGAACATCTGACAAATTATGATTTAAAAAAAACGGCAATAATGAACAGGGTGGAGCACATCATGTAAATGTTCATTGTAACTGCATTTTCTATTTCATACATAACCTGCATTTGAGTTTTTAACAGCAGTTTATTGAACTTACAGCCAAACTCTGAACATCACACTCCCATAATAAAACTATTTCTTGTTGACTTGTTGCATTGGATTAAGGGCAAAAACACCACTGTGTGTTGTAAGGAAAGCTTCTAAGAGTTCACAGCAGAGACACCACAGGGATTAACTGCTGCCCAAACTGTGGATTTACAAATCGTGGCTCTTATAAGACCAAATCAGCACTGAGCTGTGCTGATTTTCTAACACTGGAATATTTCTAACATTTTGAGTTATTTTCCAGTGTTAGAAAATCAGCACTGCTCAGTGTTAGTCTTTGTTAATCTTCAAAACTGACTAGCTTACTTTTAAACATATAACACTGTCAAAAGTGTTAATTTAACACTCAACAGTGGGTCTATATGGGTCCACACTCAGAGGTGTGGACCCATATAGACACTCTCTAGTGTTAATTTAACACTGGAGATTCAGTTACTGTCACTCAGTTAACAATAATAAATCCACTTAAACTGTTTGATTTTATTAACTCAAATAATTCAAGGCAATCTGAGCTAACACGCCAGGTTTTACATTGCGGAATACTGAAAACTGTGAAGTATATCGTTAATGTTGGAACTGATAGCTTAATGCAGACCTTCCCAAAGTGTGGGGCCCGCCCCCAAAGGGGGGCCCAGAGCCATTGCAGGGGGGCGCGGTATGAAAAGGGGGGGAAGAAAAAACAAAACGCTTGGACCCTGCTGGCACAGGCGCCCACAGACACGCAAAGCAGGAGATGAAGCGTCGCTGAATATGTTTCCAAACCAACTTCATTCTAAGCTAAAGACTAGAAAATATGGTGAAGCAAATCTGCCCTTTGGCTTCACCTGCACAGGAGCTGAGGTAGGTCTCCCTGCAGGATTGGTTTTCCCTGCATCGATAGCAGCGCTGGGCTGTTCAAACCACGCACAAACAGGATCCTACAGCTGTTTATGTTTTTGAACCCATTTTGCACAGAGAGGCATTTTTTGAAAAATGTATTGATGCAATGTTGAATATTATTACACATGAAAAAACAAAACAAAAAAACTACATGTAAAATAATCACACCGTGATGCCTCTGCCTTTCTAAATAGAGGGACAGTAACTGTATGTAAAACCTGACGATAGTCAGATTAACAGTATTTTGTCTCTATCTGCTTTTCTGCAAATCATCTCATGTAAAAAAAAAATAACATGCTCACAGCATGATGTGAAAAAGGCACATACCTTTTAACTTTGTGTGACCAACTCTATAAAATATACAAATAAATGACTAAATAAAAACGCTCGAGTAAATCGATGAACTAATTGTTCAACTTCGAATTATTTCTCTTTTGGAAGTTTCATATTGTGCATAATGTAATACAAATATTTGAAAATATGGAAACAAAATAAAAACCCATGATAACGTGCGTATTTCTACACAACTAAAACCAAAACTTACCTGTAGCCGTCAGAAAACTGCTGCCTTGATAGCAGAATGTTTTAGAAGAAATCATCTCTACAAATAAATTTATAATCTTCCTGACTGGATTTTATTTAGGATTAATTGGCATAAAAAAATATGTGCTCGGTGTCCTCCCTGTCAGTTTGTCCACGTGTTCCTGTCTCGGGCTGTGGTCCGGGGAGCCTGACGCTGATTTTGGCAGAGCGCTCGTCTTACCGCGGGGGTGGCGAGGCTGGAGGTGTGGTAGGGCCTGCTCTGCTCCGCCACTAGCCTTGTAACGCGCTGTCACGCTCGTGCATGGCTCTGTCTGTACAGTTCAGCACGCACTCTCATTTTCTAATTTGCTTATTGTCTGTTTCTGACTGTAACTGGCCTGAAGAGTAATTCTGTGCTACTTACACCGTGTACGCAAATGACGATGATATCGTGCTGATAAACACATTTGCTCGTTTGGTGACAAATGATGTCGTTTTACAGATAAAGTGTAAATAGAGGCTACTCTGATTTGTAATTGGACTGTTCTTCTCTGTTTGCTCTGTCTCAGAGCTCCCCCCCAGCACGCGCGCTCACGCACGCAGAAAGAGAGAGAGAGATAAGGGGAGGGGTGAAGTGAGTAATTGATGGCCTTCCGCAATAACATGTTAGTTAGTCGGTCCAGCTCTTGGTGCATCGCTGTTCACCGAGTGAGTGCCAGTCTTATATATATTCATATTGTACGTCACTCCGAAAAAGTGCTTCAGAGAGACGGTGGGAGTCTGGGAGTCAGAAGTGTTTAGGCAGCGGGCGATATGAGGTTACACCTGTGATCCTTGCCGTGGCTCGTTTTCCTTCATTCTGGTCCAAACTTTGACATTTTCAGTCAGCTGCTGAGCCGTCATGACCTCTAAGGGAGACTCTAAACGTCCAGCTGTTCTTGAGGGCAGTAGTCGCAGTCCGCTGGATCAGCTTCAACCACCGGTCAACACCAACAAACCGCTGACGCCTTTCAGCATAGATGACATTCTCAACAAACCGTCTGTGAAAAGGAGCTACTTTCTCAGCGGAGAGAAGTTGCCCTCGGCTTGTCACGGCGTGTCCAGCCGGGTGCTGCTCAGTCAAACCTCCCCGCTCTGCGCGCTGGAGGAGCTGGCCAGCAAAACCTTTGAAGGCCTGGAGGTCAGCGTCCTGCAGGCTGCTGAAGGTAAAAGGCTGTTTTCTTCCTCTCTTATTGTAGGTAAGGAGAACACCCTCACTGTTACAACCGCAACAGCAGCAGCTTATTTTTCTGAAATATGAAAAATATCCGTAGATGTTTGGAGAAAAAGCTTTCAGCGTTATTTCTTGTACCTAATTGTAAGTACTACTGTTTTCTAAACAAAGAATGATCCTGTGCTATTTTTTCCTATTCGAAAACCGCTGTATGTTTTTAAATGTGCTCATTGAAATTTGACAAAGCACGCTAACTAAATGAATGAATCTGAATGAATGAATTTCGGAATCATTTCAGTGATGTCGTACTGGAGTTTTTGGTGACTTATAATTGGTTTCTTTTGTGTAACACTGTTTTTAGTGACTTATAAACGTGTGTTTTATTCCAGTTTTACATTCTGTATGATCTTATTTCTACAGGCAGAGACGGGCTAACCCTATTCGGTCAGAGAAACACCCCTAAAAAGCGGCGGAAATCCCGTACGGCCTTTACCAACCACCAAATATATGAGCTGGAGAAACGTTTTCTGTACCAGAAGTACTTGAGCCCAGCGGACCGGGACCAGATGGCTCAGCAGCTTGGTCTGACCAACGCACAGGTCATCACATGGTTCCAGAACCGCCGGGCTAAGCTTAAGCGGGACTTGGAGGAGATGAAAGCGGACGTGGAGTCCGCCAAGGCCGCCGGCGCTGTGGCCTTTGAAAAGCTCTCCAAGCTGGCTGAGCTGGAGAAGTCCGCGGCGGCGGCGGGAGGTATGAGTGAGGGGACGATTTCTGGGCCGGGCCAAACCGAGCAACACCAGATCTCTTCCAGATTCCACACCACCGACACCCTAGACCCGCTGCATTTATTACCTCCATCACCTGCATCGACCGGTGACTATCGACTGACCACCAAGTGTTGCTTGGATGATGAAGATGAGATTGACGTTGGTGACTAAGACAGTCGCGTGTTGCCCAATAACGCGATAGTAACAGACAGCCTTTAGAGGATTTACATAGCGGTGCGATTCAAAAATAGACGCCTCCGCTGTGATTTGCCAAAAGCCTTGCTGAACAGGCCCAGGCTCTGAAAGCGCGTGGACTCTTCAGATTCAAACACTGATACTTAAATCTAACACTGCTGTCGATTGGCCGCTGTGGTTACAATCAGAAAGATTTCACTGCACATTTAATGCAGCCTACTTTGTGCTATAAAGCGGTTGAAATGCTTCTGTGAATCAGTTTGTAAGCTTGAGAAGACTGTTTTTAACCTTTTGATATATCAGCCCTCAAACGATAACTGCACAGAACAAGTGCGGTATTAAACATGGCTTAAATAGGGTTTGATGTTTTGTAACACTTCACGTGCCTTTAGAAATACAAAGACGAACCATAATAGCAGACATCTCTACAAATTGTACAAATGTACAAATGTTAATAAAAATGCATTTTTTAAATATGCAGATTATCTCGCGTTGCTCAACATGATTTCCGGGGTGAACCAAGCGTTATTGAAGTGTAACATTTCTGTTTAAACGAAGTTGCTCGAGATAAAGGCTTCTCGTTGAGGAGGACTGTGGGGGAGAAAATGCCAAACTCATCTAAACAGCAACTCACCTTCTGACCTGCTGTGCTTGAACATAATATGGGAAAAGAACGCCTACCCGTAGTTTTCCCCGGGGGCGGCTCTACACCGTCGCGCGATATGGAGACAAGCGTGTCCGCCTGCCTCACCGTCCGGCGGCTCAGTGCGCACAAAGGGCAGTGTTGCAGAGGCCATATGGTTGGAGGGCTCTCCTCTCAATTACGAGTCGCTTTGATGGATCGACTTAACCCGTCTTTTCATCTGCTTATACCCCTTTTGTCACGCATAATTCAGACAGTTTCGTTGGTTGCTGCTGTGTTGAAACACACTTCCATGAATGTGAATGAGGCATAGTGGGGCGGTCAGGGAGCAGTGAAATAATTGACTTATAAAGGAGCGCCTGCAGAGCTCCACCCCCCCTCCCCAATAATCAGACCCAACCAATATACCCCCCCCACAATAAAGTTATGTATCGTTTTGCATGAATAGGCTGTTGATTTTCTTTACTCATTTCAGGTATCACCAGCAAAATAGTTGCATGTTGAATCATCTGGGAATTTACCCAGATTTATTTATTTATTTATTCAGGCAGAGATCTTGACCTCCCCAATGTTCAGCACAAAGTTACGCTGATGAGCTCCTGGTTACACATTTCATCACCCGTATGCTGCATTTTTTTGCATTTGAATTTATGAAATTTACTATTTTAAGAAAAACCTCCCACGGTATTTTTCTTAAAAAAAACTATAAAAGCAACAACTTTGTAACAAAATGTCCAAAGTAGATATAAAATATGTGATATAAAAAATTGATTGTTTATTAAACAATTCTCAAAGGCGATTATTAAAATCAAAAATATGACCAATATTGCCATTTACAGCCAATGCTTGACAGTTTCTTATAGAAACAGCTAAACATGAAAAAGATGTTTTCATATCAATATCCAGCTTGTCATTTCGAATATAGATTTGTGAAGATTTATAATTTGATTTGTCAATAAATATATTTGTTCAGTAGGAAAAAAGAAATTATTATTTGCCACGAAGCGTCCGATTTCCTTTTTCTTTTCTTTCTGTTTAATGTTTTATTTAATTTGTGTGTATATCACAGCAGGCGTATGTAGATGCACAATATATAGAATGACTATGAGTCTATGTGATCTTAGTCAGTCCCCCCATGGGGGTTTGTGTGTTTGTGTGTGTGTGATAGAGAGAGAGGGAGATCATTTATTCAATTGTCCGTAAAATGGAAGTTTGATGCATGTCCTCGTGCCCCCTCCCTTTTTTTCTGTGGGACCTCAACAAAAAAGGCTGTTATCAGCCGAGATCCTCCAAAAGCAACGATAAATTGATCGATCGATTAAAATGCGATGTATATCTTTGTTTCTCTTTAAACTGCCAACTCCTAGACATACTTCCACTTTTACTACTAATGTGCAAAAATCTCGAGCCACCCCTAATTTTGCTTGGAAAATGAGATGCATATGAAGCCATTTATTGAAACATGTGCAACTATACATGGATATATAGTATACAAGACAAAAACAGTATGTACAATTCTAATGAGCTTGAAAGTCAGTTATTAGCATGAACAACTTTGTTTTTCAACAAAGCTTGAACTGTCTCGGTCAAGTCTTCTTGCTTTATGTTAGGAAGTCTTCAGGAATCGTTTTTCATGCTTCTCGAAGGACAATCCAAAGCTCTCCTTTGGATGCTTTTTATTCCATTCTCTGTCAAGATGATCTCACACTGTTTCAACAGTGTTGATGATAGGCCAGCGAGAGGCAGATGCAGGATAGCTCGTCAGCCTGTCGAAAACATATAGATGTTAATAATCGCTGTATGTGTGATGTACCTATAATAGTTTGTTCCTGTTAGCCCACCTGCTAAGGAGAAGATAGGGCACATACAGACACATGTTCAGACATACTCTACAATCATTGTAGCAAGATCAAAATGATGATGATTACGATTATTATGCTGAGACCAGTTCTGTCCAATCTATAAGCAATAGTCAGTGACATATTATCGATTATTTCCTAATTCAAAGCATTGCTCATCGAGCACAAATTCTTGTGTTTGTTGGTGAACTGTACTGTAGAGCTGGACTGTACTGCAATGTAAAGTTCTATGCTGTGAAAGCTGCCCTGCAAATGCCTGCGTGTGTTTTAAGAGCAGTTTGTGATGAGCTGGTGTCCATGCTTTGTGTTTGTGTGAGTCAGGATGGAGCTGAAGAAATGAACTGCCTCTGCTCCAGGGTACAACTTGATTGATCACTAAATAGGCTAAATTTGAAAGTTTTAGTGATAACGTTCCTTTAGAGCACCTTAACACTTCAAACTTCAATTTTACGGTCTATTGAACGAAGTGGTTCCTGACAGAATTGATATATGTAATAATTTACTTGAACCTGTAATTAATTACTATCCAAAAAGAAAACACCCCCTCCTCCAACACATGCCCATTTTGTTTTTAAGTTTCCAAGCTTAGTTGATCATTCAGAAGCAGAAATGAATTTAGCAGTCCAAGAAGATACCTCTCTTTTTTCACACATCGCCTTTCACCCCCCTCCTGGGGCTGAGTTTCCTGGTTGCTAAACTGCTCGTTGAGTGTATTAAAATCAGAGATGCAGAACAAGCTTGGCTGGCTATCTGGTGGAAAAAAGAAATTGCCTGTCCACTTTTGTGATGTGTTCATGCTGAGCAGGTTCTTCTTAATGTGGCTTGTCATTGCAACCTGGGATTTACAGCCGGCAGGTAGGGCGCACACTTTACGGTGTTAGCACACATATTTGTTTACAGTGTGTGAAAAGAAAAACAATGAAAGACTTTCAGAAAACCTGGAGAACTATTAAACTACAAGAGGGCTTCCTACCTTGACCATTTCAATTTCAGTAAGAAAAAAGGATGACACAAGCATAGAAACTGCCCACAAACGTCTGTAGATTTGTCAGATTATACAATCAGAACTTTTATTAAGTCTCTTATGTTTACACGTTCAAAAGTAAGTAAATAGATCATTGTTAAAGGAAACAATGGTGGAAAAAAGTTTTCTTTTAGTTGATAACTTACTGATGAAGCAGCACAGGGGTGTTGTGTGTGACTTCAAACATCCTGCTTACCTAAGGTGTAGAAATTCTATGAGGAGGAGGAGCCATTTTCTGGGTATTCTAGCTTCCCACCAGGTTAACTGGTGATTCTAAAAAGGCTCAGGGAGGGGTGGCCATCTGCTGCCACTGGTTGAGGATGAATCCAGACTGGTTCTACAGAAGAGCGGTCCCAAAGCTGAAGGCTCTGCCTCCCTTTCTACTTTTAAATAGCCAATCTAAGAGGACGCACACTATTGGTGTAATATGGTACTATAAGGGCATTAAGATAAGATGGGGCCTAATTATTAAGACCTTGTGTGTGAGGAGCAGGATTTTAAAGTTTATTCTGGATTTAACAGGGAACCAATGAAGAGGGGCCAGTATGGGAGAAATATGCTTTCTCTTTCTGCTTGACAGTACTTTGGATTAAGATGAAGTATTTAAAGATCACTGAATAAGATATATGAATGTGTAACGCTGCAGGCGTGGCTGGAGACCAAGTACAAGTAACAGTGTTAAAAGTAACAGCGTTACTTTTTTCAGTAACGAGTAATCTAACTAATTACTATTTCTATTGTTACAACGCCGTTACCGTTACTAACAAGAAAATGCGGTGGCTTTACTATTTTTCAGCAGACGGCTGAAGCTGTGTTCAGCTTACCGCTTCTATCAGTTGCACGTAAGTAGCTGTAAGTAATCTGGGCGCTACAGCTTTAAGCAGCTGTGCGCGCTCCCGCGGGCTGCAATCACTTTCTTACAGACGATCAGCTTTTTGGCACAACACCTGGATCTCAGGGGGCAAAACGATCGCATGAGTGCTGCTGTTTGACTGAGGAAGAATAAAGTAGTGGTGGTAAGCCAATCACATGACCTCTTAAAGACAAAGCAACAAGGTGATATATACCAGGTTTTAAATTGTGTTGATAGGTCTCGTAAAACCAGAGTCATGATAAACAATATATACGCGTGTTTTTCACTCAATAGTCACGTTTACTGTCTAAGGACAGCGCAGCGAGACCTCTCTGCTTATGAGCAAACAAAAATATAACTTTTTTGTCTGTTAACCCCGGTTCTCTGTTCCTGCTTTAATTGTCAGTCCAAAGTCATTCCTAGAACCTAGTTTGTTTGAAACACAATTCATCTACAGACTGTGAACGCACCTTATTTTTTCTGTTATTGGTAAAGGAAAACGCTCACCTGTTCACAACCTGATTGCCCACTCTCCAGCCGCATTTCTCTCATGCCCCTGGATTTCCTTCTAAATGCCAATCAATTACTCCTTCTAAGCCTAAATTTACCTTTTCAACAATTAAGACTCTTAAAAATATTCCCAAGCACCAGAATAAACATTTCCTCCCACCTGGACTGCAGTCAGTGTTCTCCCTCCTCTCTGGTGGAGCTCCTGTGCCGATAAACAATCCACTACCTTTCAATAAACTCTAAAAACCTGCCCCAATCTTCAGGCGATGTTGTGTAGGATTGTCAACCAAGACAGCCCAAGACTGAGGGCCTGTAGGAACTCAGGTTAAATCTCCTTCATCCTAGGGGGTCAGCCATCAAGGAGTTATTTAACTGCCTCAGTGACCTCACCCCCACAAAGGATGAGTCATCCCTCACATTCCCAGATTGCACTATGGAAGGCGTGTCAGTGGGATTCAGATCCTTATAGTATCCCTTCCCTATCTTTATCCTCAGTTGAAATCAGCAGTACCCTACCTGCAATATAACACATGTGAGTAGAGCACCGCCTTCTGTTCCTGAGTTACCTGCCAGCTTGTGTCATGGCTGACCAAAAGTCTTGATCCATGTTCTCACTGAACCCCGCCCAATTATTTTTCTCTTTCTGTTTTTCCATTTTCCTTTAGTCTGTTTATTTATTCATTTCCATTACTGTTATTTCAGTTACTACATCATATGCGTAGTATGCAGTGTTGGGTAAGTTACTTTAAATTAGTAACTTAGTTACATTACTAGTTACTTCTATCAAAAGTAACTCAGTTACTTCAAGTTACTCGTTACTTTCAAAGTAACTAGTTACTAGGGAAAGTAACTTTGGTTTTACTCAGAATTCTCTTGTTAATCTGTTGCTTCCGTAACTGGATACCCAGCAAGACTGTAAGTCTTCTAGCTTGCTTACATGTTAGCTCTATCCTGCCACAGTGCACTGTGCCACCTACCAATAGAAAGGAAAAGATAATGTGCATATTTCCACGAGAGAAATCCCACGCCTGGACCGTCATTGACTGCTGCCATGATTCTAGCCTACGTCACAGCGTCATGTGCGCCTTTTACATCCAACATCCAAAACTGCAGTCGTGGTGCTTTCGATTGTACTCAGAACTCGGAAATTCTGCCTTCTGAATAGGAAGATGTAGGCAACACCAGACTGCAGATGAGCTGCATACAGGGCTGGACTGGGAGAAAAAAACCCCCAAAAAAACCCAAAGCAAAAAACAATTATCGGTCCAGGTGTTTTGACTAGAGACCGGCCGCCATTATAAGCCTTTGAATGAAAACAAACGCTGTTGTGACAGTGATGTACACTGTTCTGATAATAATAATAATAATGGATTGGATTTATATAGCGCTTTTCAAGGCACCCAAAGCGCTTTACAATACCACTATTCATTCACTCTCACATCCACACACTGGTGGAGGCAAGCTACAGGTGTAGCCACAGCTGCCCTGGGGCAGACTGACAGAAGCGAGGCTGCCATATCGCGCCATCGGCCCCTCTGGCCAACACCAGTAGGCAAGTAGGGTAAAGTGTCTTGCCCAGGGAAAACAATGACCAGGACAGAGAGCCCGGGGATTGAACCGGCGACCTTCCGGTTACAGATGCAATTCCCAACCCCCTGAGCCACGGTCACCCAAATGGTATATATGCATCAATCAATCAATCGTTCGTTGTAAGAGTCAGATAAAAAAATGTTTTTAAAGCGAGACATTTTAAATGAGAATAAGAAAGAAAAGTATTTCTTTGTGCCCCCCTCTCCCTGTTAATGCCCCCCCGTGTGTGTGTGTGTGGGAGGGGGGGGGGAGTGAGAGTGGCCCACAGGAGCCGCTGATCTCTGAATGTCCATCCATCCATCCATTCGCTTATCCTTTTCAGGGTCGCGGGGGGCGCTGGAGCCTATCCCAGCTGTCATAGGGCGAGAGGCGGGGTACACCCTGGACAGGTTGCCAGTCTGTCGCAGGGCCAACACACAGGGACAGACAACCATTCACACTCACTCGCACACCTAGTGACAATTTGGATTATCCAATTAATCTATCCCCTCTCTGAATGTCTGACTTGTAAAATGTGTCATTAGTGAAAAGAAGTTGCAATGGACTAAATAATCCCATTCTGATTTTGTGATTCTTAAATTATTAATATTATTTAATTATCCTTTTGCTTTGCTCCTGCTAAATTTTTAAAAGAAAATTATCTGCAATTAAAGTCTAAATTGTGGACGTTCCCTTTTTAACACTTTGTGGAACAGTAAATGTAAAAATCTGAGTTTCAACCCATTTTAGTGTAAATAGCCCTTATAGGTTACTCCAGCCCTTTAAACGTACCAGACCCTTGAGGTTTACTCTCCAGGCCCCTAAAATTAACCCACGTATTCCAAGTGCACTAATCAAGAGGGAAGTTGAAGTAACAAGTGTGGCTGGTCGGACACCTGGATTTCAAGGCGCTCAGGACTGGGCAAGTCCCCAGTTCCATCTAAGCTTTGTATTGCCTACTGGGTAAGACTCACTAACAGAGAGCTGATCCATAATTCCTGTGTCAGGGTGCTGGTTCCTCAGATTGACAATATCAAAAGGAATCAACTGAGGTTCAGTGTAAAATTGAATACAGGCTCAAATCAGAACATAAGTCATAATCTTAACCAAGCATTTTTAGTTCTTTTTAAAGATATCTAATTTATCTGTCAATATTTTAAATTAATTCACTTTACTCACCCATCTTGAAGGCTCGCTAGATTGAGATCTTCATTACTGTAGCTAAAACCTGATTTTACCCCTAGGATCAGATTAACTTACCATCATTAGACTTGTGTAGAAGCCCGTACAAAAGCAAATAGTGAATCTGTCATGGTTCCATAGTCTGTCTTGCTTTTCCTGTCCCTCCACCTCCCTGCCGACTGCTTACCTGTTAGTAATTAGCTTTCAAATGAACTTGTGACTCATGGGATATCAGGCTGGCCACTTATGACTGGAGCACAGATCGTTGGAACAAAGATCATTGCATCAGCAGGTACACACTTGGCCTCTGTCTAGTTTTGATTTCTCTGTTTCCTATTCCCATGAAATAACCCATATCTTTGTGCAGACCTCTCTGTGAGTTCAGGGCCATGTGAACATCTTTTTGTGTGTGCCCTTGAAAGACTTTAAAATTAAATAAAATGAGCGAGTTATGAAACAATAATAATGGATTGCATTTATATGGCGCTTTTCGAGACCCTCAAAGCGCTTTACAATGCCACTATTCATTCACTCTCACACACTGGTGGAGGCAGCTACAGTTGTAGCCACAGCTGCCCTGGGGCAGACTGACAGAGGCGAGGCTGCAATAACGCGCCATCTGGCCATCACCAGTAGGCGGCAGGTGAAGTGTCTTGCCCAAGGACACAACGACCGAGACTGTCCGAGCCGGGGCTCGAACCGGTAACCTTCTGATTACAAGACGAACACCCAACACTTGAGCCACGATCGCCCCGTGATTATGAAGCTAATCTTTAATCTCAGCTAAACCAATTTTCTCAGAAACAAATAAAACACTGAAATAAAACAAACATTTAGAAATTATCTAAGTGGAGGGGCTTGAAAACGACGTGGCAGGAGTCAGGCGTTCTCACCGGCTTCAGTGAGCCTTGACCTCCCAGTCAGCTATCGAGCTGGTGCGTAACAGAAGTCTCAGAAAACGTAGGAGCACTTTTGCAAATATGTGATGTCTTGATAAACCAAGAAATTATTTTAAGTTTACAGATCTACATTCTTGCCTGAAATTATCTTAAAAGTTTATTTTGTGTCACAGAAACAGTAATATTTCAAACTTTTTAGTCACTCTTCTCCACCATTGCTGCGTTTGAGTATTGGGTGAAATGCATTCTGGGATATTTGGCTGCACAAGTCACCACAGATGTGCGCTAGATAGAATGGGAGGAGCATGAACACATCTGGGAACACAATTCTCAGCGTATTTGAGTTGATGTGTACTTCGAATTGGAACAGTACTTGGTCTATGACTAACGATGTATCACAACTCCACGAGAACGCAAGTGCACACACACAAGGATGCATACTAAGAAACGGCCTTAGTGTGTGTCTCTATCGATGCTTTTAGAAGGTTGAAAGGATATATTTGTGTGGCTTCTTGCTCCTTGGCGAGTAACTTTAAGTTGGATGAAGGGAGCAATACAAGAACTTTGTCTTACCCTAGCCCGTCTGTTGTACAGGGGCTGCTGAAGTTCCTGGGCTTGGAAAAAGGTATCTTGTAATAACCTCCCTAACATGTGTAGCTTAGCTCTCAGGTCCAGAATGTGCTGAATTAAACTTTTTCGTTGGCTTTGACGTTCCTCCCATTTCCTTCAACTAGGTCCAACATCAACTCAAAGGGTGGGAATACTGTGGAGGCCTGGGTCACCATCAGCACTGCAAGCAAGAGATCGTCTAGCCAAGGATCCTCATTATGTTCATCAACGTGAGTGAACTTTATGAATCATGGACTTTAAAGTTTTGTTCTGCCACTGCACCAGTCCATCAGTCTGAGGGTAATAACGTCTGGTACAGTCTATCCAGAAAAGGGCAAAAGCAGAAGCTAACTGCAGCCTTGTGCAGCACTACAGGAAACTTTTGAATATCCCCATGCTCAAACCTAATCTCCACCCATTCTGCCTCCAGCAATGCTCTGGGTCAAATCAGGGTTTGATGGACCAAGGTTTGCACGCATCCTTTCCAGAGGGGAGAGGTGTTGGTAGGCCGGCAACACAGAACACCTGCGAGAAATGTCCCAGCCGCCCACACCTCCTTTACTCCTGCTGCAACAACTGTGCAACCCTCTTGAATTGGATACAGAGCCTTCAGAATGATCATTCAAATTCTTAACAATCTCACAATAGCTTCAAACATGAACTCTAACGCTAAATACCCTTCAAAATGCAGGAACCCCCCCCCCCCCAAATTAGATGATTCCCTATGAGCACGCACTGGAAACAGTGGGAAGAAAAATGCTCTTTTACCAGGAAGAAACGTCCAGCAGAAGCAGGTGCAGGTTGGGTCAGCCATCTGCCACGACTGGTGAGGAGAAGGAGCTCAGACAAAGTTGCATCCTCCTGATGTTAAACAGCAAATTTTCCAAAAACAAGCTTTCCTGGTTATTGCTCCTCTACTGTCACCTTGTGGTGACTTTTTCATAGTACAGTCAGTCTGCAAGTCAGGGTCATAATGAAACCACATGAAGCAGTTCAAGTCATGCTTAGCATCAGAAGAATTTGTGACACAGGCAAATGTTACTCATATATGGAGGTAAGGATGTATTAGGCTGTGAAACACAAGAAACCTATTTACTGAACTTTGGGACAAAAACCTGGAAGGTCTGCTTAATCGGAATCAGAACACTTTATTAATCCCTCAGGAAACTATGTCCTTGGAGGCATTTCATAGTCCTCAACACCCAGTTTTGAATTTTATAACCTTTAGAAGACAAATATTTATGAATAAATAGAATTAAACAGTTAAACCCAAGCCTCAATTTTAATACAGATATATCCTTTTAGGCAGGGGTCCCCAATCCCAGTCCACGAGGGCCAGTGTCCCTGCAGGTTTTAGATCTCACCCTGGGTCAACACACCTGAATCACATGATTAGTTCATTACCAGGCCTCTGGAGAACTGGGCTGTCTCCCAATTCAGGGTCTGCAGCCTTAAAGTACGCAGCCTCAAAGATCCTCAAGGGCCGCGTACTCAAAGACCGCTAAGGCCGGAAGTGCGAGGCTTGTGAAATGGTGCGGTCTAGCCTCCATCACGCTGCCCAGGTTGCCTAGCAACCATGATACTAACAGCTGGAAACATTTCATACAGCTGTGTTTGACAGAAATGAAGGAGAAAATCTTTTGTTCATTTGTTTGTTGCTACATGAGCTTTGATCATTCTCTGTAAGATTAAGCTCAGCTATTGAACGGTGTGTATTTTAAAGTAAAGACTTTAAAACCAAGTTAGTACAAACGTCACTGATGTCACATGACTTTGCCGACATGTGGCCAACAGGAATGTTTTAATGTTCTTCGTTATTAAACATTTGCACATAAATAAGTGACATAATATTCAGTACTTACTTAAAATTTACTCTTCGGCCGCCCCTCATCCGTTGTTTTTTTTCGGCAAAATTATCCACACGCACTGCTGCGCTATGCATTCTGGGATATGTTGGGCCATGAAGTCTACACCGCCACAGCCTTAAAATTCAGGGAAATGAAGGACTCATTTGAGGGCCGCATTTCGAGCCGCCTTTGAATTGGGACAGCCTTCGGCGCGCCGCTGTGACGTAATCGGCCTTGAAATGCGGCCTTTAAGGCTGCAGACCCTGAATTGGGATACAGCCTATAAATGTGCAAAGGGCCAATTAGGCAAATGGTGAGCAGGTGGGTAAACAAACAGGTGCAAGCAGTCAAGGGATAATGACATAAAGGAAGTAAAACTAAATGCAATATAGAAGGAATAAAAGACTACAAAATAAAAAAGTAACACGAGAGAGACAGAGATGGAGACATAACAAGAAACACAGATTAGACATGACAAACTGAAACTCAAGGAATAAACAAAAGTATAACCCTGAACATAAACAAACTGCTCATCTAAAGGCTGAGACTATAAACATAAAGAAACCAACCAGAAAGTAAATGTTGTTAGAAGAATCTAAAACTGGGAACAACATAAGAATCCCAAAATTAATGCCAAATATCAGGACCAGGAGAGGTCCACGAAAGATGGATTGAACCACTAACCTTCCCATCAGCAGGTGACCTGCTCCACCACCATGAAAAAACTCCATGATAGTTTTTTGTTTGTTTGTTTTTTATTTCATTAAGGGAAAACTGGAGCTGGTTCTGAGCAAAGAGGACAGTGTGGTTGTTTTTTTAAAGAATTCTAATTAAGGCACTGACAGGGTACAGGATAACTTTGATTATTGGTTCAGCATCTCAGTGCCTGGGTTGCCGTTAGTTCCCTCTTTTTTCCCAATCAGTTCACTGCTTCTTTTAATCTTGATTCTACACTAAACAATGGGGACTCTTTTTTGTAAAAGTCCCATAAACTATGGGCTACTATACTTACATTTGACATTTCACTCTCCTGAAACTAACACAGGTCACTGAGCATTCACTGTTAACTTCACTGCTGTACTGCTGTAAACCACAAGGGGGTGTATCCTCACTGTTTGTTTCAGAAGAATAACTCTGTGTGTTCCTCGTGTAACCCAAGGCGCTCAAAACTTTCTTAATTACGAATGAGCCAAGTGAACAATACCTGATAGTTACTGATTCATTCATTAATACATTCCTAATAACTCCTGATCCAGGTAATCATTTAGTTAGAGAGAAATACTATATTAAATATTATGTAATACATGAAATGCTATATTAGTGAATTGTGATAGAATTGTCTGTATGTAAGAAAAAGCAATAGTTTTTCTTACATACAGTGATTCCTCTTTAACTCTAATCCAAACACTAAATTCAGTTTAATTCAGTTTTATCTGATGAGAACCAAATTCCAACAGTAATCACCTCAAGGTGTTTACATGACACAAAACATCCATTTCTTATCCAACTCAAAGTGTCCCTTATTGTAAAGTCTTACGCATGGAGATGGAGCTTAACAGGTCAGCTCTGAATTTGTTTCTTCTTGTTGTCAAATTGAAAACTCAGATTTTTCAGTCACATTTGAAATAATGAAAGCTTGTAAAGATACGGTTTTGACTCAAACTCTTTGTAAAGTCACTGCACCAACATGTCTTCTATGGTATTGCACGGTAATGTGAATGGGATTGCAATATAAAGCTAAAGAAAATTAATTTAAATAATACAACCATAATCTGATTTTTTTTCCAAGCTGATCCTGTTAAAGGACATTGTGTTAATCTGTAGTTCTTTATAAACAACCAACATTATGAACTGTGCTAACACAGCACAGTTGGCGGTTTTGTCACATACAGGTGGAGTATTAAAACGCCTCAGTGACAAGCAAACCTGAAAATGTATGCATTTAATGCGCCTTCTCCTTCAGTTTGGCAAATTATTCACGATGACAGAAAAAAGTTTATTTCTATAACTCTATGACTTGCCATTGTTTACTGTCAAAAGAAGCCCATCATTAGTTAGCTGGTTAATTTTTCGGTTGAGAAATTAATTGGTCTATGAAATTATAAAGCATCTTGCTGCAGAAAATAATAAGTCTCTCTGTATATCTGATAATGCAGTTTTCAGGAGTTTCAGGAGACGGGTTTGTTATTTGGAAAAATTACACTACAGCTCCCCTGCAACGCAAACACTTTTTATAGCCTTTATAAAGTACTAACTAAAATGCTACAGTGTATTCTTAATACTACTAATATAATTCGTTATTATCTGGCAGATTATTCTATTTTCTGATCCTATTTATTGTATCATGGAGTGTGATTTTAAAAAATATTTCTTATATCTGTCCCTGCGACAGTGCAGCTGAATCAAAGAAAGTGCTGCCTGTCCGGTAACAGGGTGGTCAGTTTGTTTAGTGACCTCCTGTGTACCACTCCTTCACAAATGTCCCATTTACGGCCAGTTACAGACTCAACCGTCCTGATCAGTTCATCCAGCCTTATATTGGATGAATAAAGTTATTTGTTTTATATACTGTTTTATATACGCGCTGAATAGTTTTCTACACGAGATCGCTGCAGCCTTACCTAATGTCCACCTACTGTTACTCATTTATATTAAGATTTTAACATCTAGTTGGTGTTGGTATGGCAAGTAGCCTTCAGTAATAGTAATAAATCACACAGCAATAGTACATTCATGTAGTTGTAAAGTATTCAGAATACATTACTTCTATAATCTTTGGTGGAATACATTTTAAAATTAACCTTCCCAACACTGTCAACAGGTTAGCACCTCATACCACAGTGCAGCAAAGCAGTCTCATGAGTGCTGGGAAGGACGAGCCCAGAGCCCAAAACAGACAGTGCAGGAGATGACAAGGTAGTAATTGTATGGTGAAAATTGCCAAAATGCAAGTACATGCAGCCCAGAGAGTGACACACACCCACCATCTCCCCTCTGAAGCGTGGGCGAACAGAAAGAGTGCATGGGACTGATAGCCTCTGGGTAACCCACCTGCCCCTCAAGGCCCTTCGTATTTAGTGATATGCAGTGTTGGGCAAGTTGCTTTGAAAAAGTAATTAATTATAGTTACTAGTTAGTTCTTCAAAAAAGTAACTGAGTTACAAGATTCTAAAAGTAATTACTTGAAAAGTAACTATTATGTTACTTTAAAAAAACGTTTAACCCTCTGGGGTCGAGGGTATAATTGGCCATTTTTACCTACCTTTGATGTTCCCTCTATTTCACCTTTAAAAACTATTTACTTTGCCTTGTTTGGTATCATCCTTTTCAGCACAACCTCACGTGTCTGAATTTACAGTTGTGTTTTCATTTTGACATACTGTATTAACACAATCTAAAATCAGACTAAAAAACAAAATATGAGTACACTCTAAAAAATATTTTGTTGCCTCAACTTAAAAAAGTGAGGTAACAATTTCCACTCAGCTTTTTAAGTTACAAATTTTGCATATTATTAAGTAAATTCAGCAAGTAATTTTTAGGTTTGGCTAACTCAACTTGTTTAACAAACTAACATGATTTACCTTTGACCTCCACAAGCATAATTAAGTTTATTCAACCTAATATTAATTTAAAATTTCTGGTAAAATTAAGTTGAGAAATTACATTAGTTGAGTTACACCAACGAACTTTTTTACATATATCCTACTCACAATTATCCATGCCAATTAGTTTAGGTTTCTATAGTAGCTTTTCTAAAAATCACACAAAGCCATTTCACTTATTCCAATTGATTATTTTATTACAAAACATTTTCAAAGTAATACACTTCTGTGTCAATACAACATAAATGAAACATTACAGCAGCCCTTTAATTATAAATGACTAAGAAAAAAAAAGTACTTCATGTACATTAACTTAAATTGGTATCAACTTGTTCAACTTGTCGCAGAATCAAGGAAATGACAAAAGATTTTAATGTTCAACAACGGAACAATCCAAAGCTACGATTATATGTATTACAAACTTTTCTCAAAACTACACTCATCTAGGACTGCATACAAAAACGTACATCGGAATACTACAGTCCAATTCACATTCGTTTCATGACAGAACTTTGCACTTAACAGACATTACCCGTGGACTGGTTTAAGCCCATCAAGTTCCAGAAATACCTCTAGAGTGTTCTTTACTTGTTTTGGGTAGCTCAGATTGAGAGTGTATATAAGCCCCATCATTAAGGCACACGCTCTGGGCACATCAAGGTCTTCCAGGACTGCTGTTCCTTCAATCACAATTTTAGCGACAGCTTTGAGAGACACTGCTGCACGTCTGGTGACTACAATCTTTACCACTTCTTCTGGGAACTGTTGTTCACCATCCTGGCAAGTAGGTAGTTTAAATGGAAACATGTCAGCATTTTATGTGCCATTTAAAAATATTTCAGGAAGCCGGTTTAGAAAACTCAGAGTGAAAAACGATACTCAGGGTTGAGTAACCCCGAACTGTCCAACTCGGAATATTCGGTTTCAGAAAGGCTGATAACAATTAGTTCAGTCAACGCGGAGTTGCTTTAACCCCAAGTTAAGCGCATGCACGAGGATACATAAAGCCCTGATTAGAGCACAGATTAAGCGAGTCACCATGGAGACGGAGGGAAAGAAGGCGCGGTCAATGTATCTTACAGCGCTTGATGGCAGCATCTGCCGATAACATGCAAATTTTAAAAGTATCTGTACTGCAGTACAGATACTGCAGTACCACGTGTACTCTGTTCAGCAGGCCCTGCACGTGTCGCTGTCGGTGCTCTGAAGGTTATTCCAGAGTTGGCTCCGTTCCTCTTAAGCCTTTGGAATATTTTCATGAACAGCTGCTTCCTACAGGATCATCAAAAGGTGCTGTGACCTTTGACCTTTTCACCTTTACAGGTCAGCAATGAAAATACTCCAGCAGAAAAGAGTTCAGACGTGTTGTCGTCTCTGCGGCTGATGTGACATCTGCGTGTCAATATTTGAGCTGTGGTTAACCATCAATCCGTCAGCTGCTCCTCCATCCTCCATTTTGCCCGCAGCCGTCGGACAGACATGCTGCCGTCCACAGCCGTGACTCTGAGCGTTGGCGCTCTGCTCGTCTGCTCTGCGCTCATCCAGTGTTCAGGTGAGACACACCCACGCTCGTGTTTTCCGCCTCTGCGGCACAGTCTGAGTGTTTCAGTTTTTCTGTCCACCCCTCAGTGTTCTTGGATCGGTCGGCGGCCGGCCAGATCCTGCGCTCCTCCTCCAGGAGGCGACGAGCCAACTCGCATTTCCTGGAGGAGATGCTGCCCGGGAACCTGGAGCGGGAGTGTTACGAGGAGCGCTGCTCACTGGAGGAGGCCACAGAGATCTTCCAGACCCAGGAGAAGACGGTACGAAGCCCACCGCCGCCCACGCAGCAGATTACCACCGTGTTACTTTATTTAAACATATATTAAAGCAAAGTCAGCACCACAGACCCGTGCTAACCCAGAGAGGACCGCTTCGTCCTGATTGATGATGCTGGGCCCAAAACCTGACCCTCAGCGGGTGGAGCTAAATGCTTAAATAAGGATTTCGACGTAGTTCTAGTCAAGGGTGTGTAGCTAGCAGAGTGTGTGTAGAGGAAGCAGCTGAAATGATGGAAGTCATCAGAAAACATCACCCTCGTTCATCCCGGACACGAATCAGGACGATTACAGAGCAGGAGATCAGCTTAGCTGTGCACACACAGGATGCAGAGCGTTGTCGTGTCTGCAGACTCTTACACAGTCGTTCAACATAACCACAGCTGCAGTCACTAACTCTGAGTCCTTGTCCCACAGATGGAGTTTTGGTACAGATACACAAGTGAGTACGAACAACCCAGTCACTCAGTTTGTGGCAGCTCAGCTGGATGTGCTTTAGTCTGACTACAGTCTGAAATCTGATCAGGTGTCTTCTACCAATGACTCAGCTGAGTTCCTCACCTGTGTGTCTTAGATCTGAACCCCTGTGGGACCAACCCCTGTCTGAACGGAGGCATGTGCACCCTGGACCGAGGAGACTTCACGTGTCTTTGTCCTCCCCAGTATCAGGGCAAGATCTGCAACACAGGTAACAAACACCTGAAACTCAGGTACACCACCTTTAAATCGAGCAAATGACACCTGACAAATGAAATATTTATGAAAATTGCCTTGGGTAGTGGTGTTGGAGTGCCACTATAGAAATGGTGGCTGTATGCAGTACTGCAGAGACCTGGCAGGTGGCGCTGGAGTTCAGTGTGGCTGTGCTGACGGATACTTCCTAGAGAGTGACAGACAGAGCTGCTCCAAGACCGGTAACACTCCCAGGACCCACATTGTATTAGTATTACTGCACATAATACTACAGTAAGTGCAGACGGGATTTATTACTTCCAGGCTGGACGACTGTAATTCATTATTATCAGGATGTCCTAAAAACTCCCTGAAAAGCCTTCAGCTGATCCAAAATGCTGCAGCAAGAGTCCTGACAGGGACTAGAAAGAGAGAGCAGATTTCTCCTGTTTTGGCTTCCTGTTAAATCCAGAATTC
>NW_005187657.1:727955-731895 GCF_000239375.1 Pundamilia nyererei | reverse complement strand
TGCTTTTCGGTCTGGTTACTACCGTTTATGTCAGAACCGACACCGGTACCCATCCCTAGTCAGGACACATATGGGATGACTACAGGTTTTTGCTTAGGCAGCGGTTGTCCTTCTCTCCTGGATCGGCTGGAGATTTTGTTTGGCGCCTTCCCAGCTTTGACAAATGTCCAGCTGGGATAACCACATTTTCTGGGCCTTCTTGATGTTCTTCTGCCTCCCTGGCTGCTGTGTCAGTGGTGTTCGCTCTGTGTTGTAGCGTCCTCCAGTTTGTGCTTCAGTGGATGATGAGAGTCAAACCTTAGATACTGATCCGTATGTGTAGGTTTACGGTACACGTCAGCTTTTAGATGTCCCCCATTACTGATGGAAATCTCACAGTCTAAGAAGACTAACCTCCCACTTTTCATATCCTCCCTGGTGAAGTTGATTTGTTGGTCCACCGAGTTAATGTAATCCGTTAAATGTGGAACATCCTGAGACTTGATTTTCACCCAGGTGTCATCCACATACCTGAACCAATGGCTTGGTGGTGTTCCAGGGTAGGATAGCAAAGCCCTCTTTTCCACTTCTTCCATGTACAAATTGGCCACGATGGGTGAAACTGGGGAGCCCACGGCACACCCATGTTTCTGCCTGTAGATCTGACCCTTGTATGTGAAGTAGGTGGAATGAAGACACAGTTCAAACACACTTGGTCGATGCTGAGAGTGGTCCTGTTGCTGAAGTTGGTGTCATCCTGTAATCTCTTACACACTACCTCCAACGCTTCCATGACTGGGATGCAAGTGAAGAGAGATGTAACGTGGTACGAAACCATGGTTTCATCTGCCTCCATAATGACATCTCCCACCTTCTCAACAAAATCCCAGGTGTTCTGGATGTGGTGTTCAGAGCTGCCCACCAGCAGGTTGAAGATCAAAGCCAGAAACTTGGAGACGTTATAGGTGACAGAGTTGATCATGCAGACAAGCTATCTTACAATGCTGTGATTGCAGCCATTCCCCAAATCTCTGTGAATGGTACTCATGGCCGTTGATCAGTGGGTTTTGGTCAGTGGTTGTTGAGAATTTGCATAATTAAGGTTAAGGAACTGACCTCCCAGCCCATTGTTTCTTCACTGGGCTGGTTTCATTCATTATGCAAATGTACTGTTTATAACATTTGGGGAAACCTGCAGTCAGCTGAGACTGAAGAAGTCACTTGGATGAGCGACGAAGCGTTTCTCCCACTGAAAACGTCCAGATGAACACAATCAACTTTTGGAGATTTACTTACCTGGATGATTGAGCATGCATCAAAACATCCTGCAAAACAAACTAAGATATAGGAACTTGTGGTGCATTAAAATATTTGGTAGTTGATCAACAGGTTAGCTTGCACTGATATCATGAATTCAGTGAAGCTCTGTGTTGGACTGGTGCAGTGTGGCCGTGGTGGTCATGGTCAGATTTAGGTTACACTAAGTGTACCAGAGATAAATTTGCATTTAAGCTAAAGATGTTTAGATTCATTCACTGAGTTCAAACTTTACACTGTCTAGTATAAAAACAGTATAAATAGTATAGTGTCAGTTTTTTTTTAATTCTTGCATATTACATTTTTTAACATACTTTTGTTAATAGTCAACGGTGCAATAGACCTCAATACTTGAAATGTGCAATTCACTTGTATTTTTATTTCTATTTATTCTATTTATCCCCTTCGTATATTTTATTTATATTTGTCTCTGTATTTGTGTGTGTGTGTGTGTGTGTGTGCGTGCGTGCGTGCGTGCGTGCGTGCGTGTGTGTGTGTGTAATATTATAATATAATAATAAAAGAAACTAACTTCTGTCGGTGCTGTGCTTTTGGAAACCGAATTTCCCAGAGGAACCCACCCGAGGGATTAATAAAGTTTTATCTTATCTTTTTTGACAGCTACATGCTAATATATGTTAGGCCAACTTGCTCTCAGGGAAGGATCAACAACTCCAACAAAATTAAGTGACTTCATATACATTTTGAATAGTATAATAGTCGTACCAACTAGACCCCAAAGAGAAACAGTAAGTTGGCCCAACAACTACAATAAGTTGCTTAGTCAAGGTGTGATAATGTGGAGAAAGGCTCAACTCAAAAATTTGTGCAACCTGTTTATTATGTTTATGGCATTCAGCCCTCTAACATTTATTTTTATTTTCTCATCTATTATGCAGCCTTGTATAATAGCATGGTGTATGTGAAGATACAATTCAATGGTTTCTGTCCTAGACAAAATGTACACTTTACTGTTGTACTGTTGTCATTTTGTGCAGTAAAAATAAAAGTAATGTCCACTGTCCAAAAATTGTAGACTGCTCCACCACCTTCTGCACATGAACCAAAATCAACCGACGGTAGTGTAAGTGTGCAGGAATCATTAAACACATTTATGCTTGTTTGTGTTTTGTTTTGTTTGTTTTTCTTTTTATTCACCTGGTGTCCAAATAACCAAGGAACTTTTGTAACTGTAATACCATTCCTGAATTAAGCATAGTAACTTGTTGCATTATGTGATTACAGTAATGCATTATTTTTGGAGCAGGTCACACCCAATGCTGATAAACTCAGGCACCCAGCCATACAGTTTGCCCTTAAAAACATTAATTTGTCACTCACTAAGGGTCAGATTTACCAGATTTACTTAAGAGGGCAAAAGAGGATGGGAACTTAATCCCCAAATAATGCTGATAGGTGTAGTTTAGTTTTATGGGAGATTTATAAAAGCTGCTTTGTTTTCAAGACACAGGTACAGGCAATTACAATATATATGCCAAATATGCCCAGATCTGTGCAATTTAGAACAACTTCGCAAACTTAAATATGATGTTCAGCTGTAGGTGATTTAATTACAAGATAACAAGACATGCACAGTTATCTAATTACAGTCAGAAAAGCATGCAAATATAGGTCACACACTGTCTCGTGTGGACCACATTAATGACAGAGATGCAGTGCAAAGAAACATTTTCTGCATACAAACTGGAGGTGCTACAGTTAATCGTCTACTCCAAAATCCGAACGTTCAGTCTGGCCTCAGAGAGCCGTTGTGGAGTCTAGTTTAGAAAGGATGAATGCAGTGGGTGGAAAAAGCACTCTGCTAAGGACATTTTAAAAAGGTGTCTTGATCTAAGGCAACAGACAAAATCAGAAATTGGGTACACAAAGGTATTGACTAATGAGACTGGTGGAGGCCCTGTGAGTAAAATACCCTAGTTGAACAGGAACACGCTTGACTGTTTACAGTTTAGTGAGTCAACTCCAGCTCATATCAGCAAGTATGCAAGACATGCGAAGAGATGTCATAGCACTTGCTGTTATGCTGTTATGAAATTCCACACTCAAAACGCTACACTCAGAACCAAACACACAATATGTTAAATATAAGCAGGCTTTCTCTTAACCTCAAGAATTTTTGCAGTTCCCTGCAGTTCACCAGCAATTAGAGGTAAAGCTGGAGTCTGCCAGTCTTCTCTGTTTTATCAGGACTCAAATGATCCTCCATGTTGAGCATTGAATGGCTTAAGTATTAATGAAGCCTAAAGAAATTCCAACATTTAGCCTCTCGATATGGCTTATAGCAAACTGCTCCACTCCTCAAACTAACCTGATAGCCAGGTCAATAATATAAAATTACTTTTGTTTTGGAGCTTTAAATAAACATTAGGCTAATGCAAATATGAACCATGGTAAGAGTCTGTCACTCACCCTGCGAGGTGATTGAGTTTAGCACTGATGTGGAGTTGATGGAAAGACTCGCTGCTCCCTGAAGAAAATTAGGGCAACATTTTGTCAACCATGTCTATTCTCTGGTAGACAAAATATTGCTTCCATTCACTGGCAATAAAAGTGTCCCCTCTCCCTCTCTCTCTCTCACACACACACACACACACACACACACACACACACACACACACACACA
>NW_005187657.1:723890-727935 GCF_000239375.1 Pundamilia nyererei | reverse complement strand
ACACACACACACACACACACACACACACACACACACACACACACACACACACACACACACACACATAAACAGACATTCGGTCTGACACTCAGACATATAAACACACAATGTTGAAACAGAAGTACAGAGAAAAATACATAAAAAATAGTCACTACACACCCACACACATAAACACACATACGCCATCCACCAAGTGGTTTAATTACCCTCCTCTATTTTGGTTTTCCTGTCTCCTGCCCACTGTTGCAAGATAGATCTCAGTGTCAGAGCAGCTGACAGATTGAGACAGAGCACAGGTACCACTGCATATGTACACATGCACACGCACATGCGTACACACACACACAGAAGAAAGAAATCTGTTCTTCTGTTTTCAGCATCCCCCACTTTCTCCACCACACATACACACCACCCCCATCTCCCCTGTCTCCTATATTTCCAGGGTTACAGGGGTACACAATGTGAGTAAATAGCCTTCCTGAATCGTTTGGATTAGAGCAGAGTAAATCAGACTGATGCTGAGTTTAGTTTACGGCAAGGATCCACACACAAGTGTTCCATATAAACACCACTTAAAGTTGGAGTAATGGGTAGTTTCTGCTAGCTGTTGATGGCAGCGTCTACCCAGTTCATCTAAGAATTCTGAGGGGAAAAATCACTCTGTGTTAATCGTGCTCCACACAAGATTTGGGATTGTGAGATTAAATTTAGTTGAACTAAACTTAATCTCACAAGCTGAAATCATGGAACCCTAAAACCTATTAGCCAATAACTTGGCATATTTTGGTAAAGTGTACAGTCTACCCTAAAACAACAACTGATGACAACACTTCTCCTAGCAGACAAAAGAAGAAGTGGCTGTAAGTCCTTAAGAGTCCATATCATTAAGGAAGATAGAGGAGAACAGGGAGAATGATCTTAAAATAGGTGGCAACAGGTCTTTTATGGATCAAAATTAGATATTTTTATTCAAAAATCAATGTCAACATGTGTAGATGTAGGCAGCAGAGATGTACAACAGTGAGTATGTACAGCCATCTGTAAAGCAAGTAAGGGAAATTATTCTAGGGTCGTCTCCTTACAATATAAAGCGCATTGAGGCGACTGTTGTTGTGATTTGGTGCCATATGAAAACATTGAATTGAAAAAGAATTAGAAGAAACAAAAAATCCAGGTGACAGGTAGTAACAAAGTTTGTAAATTCAGTTAGGGAAACTTTATTTTTATAGCACCAAATCACAGCAAAAATTCCTTAAAAGTGCTTTATGTTGTAAGGTAAAGACACCAAAATCCATCCATCCGCTTCTCAGGGTCACGGGGGGCACTGGAGCCTATCCCAGCTGTCATAGGGCGAGAGGCGTGCAAACTCTACACAGAAAGACCCCGGCCTGATGGTGGAACTGAACTCAGGACCTTCTTGCTGTGCGGCAACAGTGCTGACCACCGTGCAGCCCAGACACCAAAACATGAAAGCACGCGAACGGTAGTGTCATTAAAGAAAAAACAGAAGGGGGTTAAAAATCTATAGCACGCCCGATCTCGTCTGATCTCGGAAGCTAAGCAGGGTTGGGCTTGGTTAGGCACCAAAATAATAAAAGAAAAGATCCAACAATAAGCAAACATTTGGCAACAGCAGGAAGGAAAAGCTTGTTTTCAATTGCACGAAACTTCTGGCAGAACCAGGGTCAGGAAGGGATGCTCATCTTCCATGAATGGTTGAATGTGAGGGAAGGAAGGCTGGGCAAAGGGCACACTGTGAAAGACTATTAGAGATTAATAGTAATAATATATGGTTAAATGCAAAGTGTGTTTAGAGGGAACTACATAGTAACAAAAGTAAGTGAAGAAGAAGCACATGCATCGCGGAAAGCCCCAAGAACCTGGGCCTATGGTATGATATATAAGGGAGCATTCAGATTCAGGAGCAGGATGTTGAATTGTGGGTTTAACAGGGAGCCAATGAAGGGAAGCCAATACAGGAGAAATCTGCTCTCTCTTTCTAGTCCCTGTCAGTCATAAATCTACATGCTGCCTATGGAGAGATGCCAAACAGTTTCATTGTTCTTGTAACAGTGACAATAAAGATCTATCTGTAAACAAGATGTGACAAGTGATAATAATAACATCTGTACTGCATTAAAACATTCACAGCAGGTGGGATATCCATCAGGTGATGACCTGATGAATCCTGCTTCCGGGTCCAAACTACTCTCTGTTTATTAAGGTGTTTTGTTTTTAACATGTTTTAATGTTTTGTATCTTGTTCTATTTAATCTGAACAAGCCCCTAAAAACAGTCAGTGATCACTGTTGTCCTCTCTCGGTTTTTATTATCACTGTTCATTTTGAAGCTCAGTTTTTAAAACCTTCCCATGCAACTACAGCCCCTGCAGCAGTACATTAATGACTAACCTGGTATTGTGGATGGATTATCTCAGTTGTTCTCCTGACTGAAGTTTGGTCCGTGTACAGCATCCTGCCATACGACTGCATTTGTCTCTAACCATCAGGAACCTTCACGTTAACTTTTATCGAGTGGACAAGTGTTAGCCTTCATCCTTCAGCTTCACTGTTTATGTTATGCTAACATAGCTGTGTCGCTAGCGATCACGTAGCACAACATTATATACCAGCTAGCCCAACTTCAGTAACCCTACAAACGTCACTGCTGTTTAGTTTTATGTCTTCATTTGTGTCGGAAGTGACAGCAGGTATCCAAACCTAGTCTGTAAATTTGGTTCATGTGTAGATGAAAGTACAATTAGCTAAGCCTAGCTCACTTTGGCTTAATAACGATAAAGCTTAAGGAAATTTCAATCAATATAAACACATTACATCAAATGTTTTTCTCAGAAAATATGCTCCTAAATTGTCCTAAATCACTGCAATAAAGTTTGACTGGATCCCCTCAGATCAGCCAACAGTGAAACTTTTTATTAAAGAAACATTATTTTTCTCAGCAGTGCAGAGACACGGAGGAACTTTCAAGTCATTTTTTTGTTTGTTTACTTGCTATTGGAAATCAATGAAGATTGCAGCTTTTAATATGACTGCATTCATTTTTGTCTAAATTTTATTTACATTTTTTATTTTTATTTATTTACATTTACAGTTAATTGTATTTTGAGTTCTAAAAATCAAACAGGTCACTTGTAGCGCACAGATTTCAGGTTCATACAGTGGAATAGTTTGTACTAATTCAGGTTCAACCTACAAGACCCTGCACAGTTCCCAGTTGTTCCTTATAGAATTTCACATTTCAAAAACATATTTTCTTTAGGCTGCATCTCATGCATCTAAATTTCCTCACTGTTTTCATAAAACTTTTTTAACCTATTAATTTGCACCGCTCCTGGTAAAATGTTTGCCATTATTGAAATGAGCTTGCTGTGTCTTTGTTTGTAAATGACGGCTCTGCTCATCAATCATCCCACAGTTTCTACTCCTACTTGTGCATTTTTGTTATGTTAATTTTCCCTGTTAAATCTAACATTGAAAGTTAATACCACTCTGCAACGACATGTCTTCTCGTGGTCTACCAGTGTGATGCAATTCAATTCAGTCAACACAAACTGCATCACGTAAGGTGTGGATGATACGACTGGTCTATATGTGACCAAAAGAAAAGAAGATTATCTTTTCTAAATAGCATGTACCACTGAATCTATACCATCCACACACCTGGTTTATCAGCTGTGCGAAGGAGTGTTTTTGTGGCTGTATGTGGGTAAGTGTGTTTAGCTAAGGCCAGCTTTGAGAGGGTAATCCATCTCCATCACTTAAATGATTATCCCCATTAATCTGCTGTAAACTAATAAACACTATTCCCTCCTCCCCTCGTCTTCATTCCCTCTCCTTACCATCCTGTGCCTCTGCTCTCTGCTTTAGATGGAGGTTCATTAAGTGTTTAGTACATTAATATGTCTCCATGTCCCCCCATTGTTCCTATCATCTGGTGCTTGGAGCCCCCTGAGGCCCTGGTAGAGAGTTTCTCTTTCTGTGCATGTGTGGAAAAGACAGGGGGAGAGAGAGAGAGAGAGAGAGAG
>NW_005187657.1:711134-723870 GCF_000239375.1 Pundamilia nyererei | reverse complement strand
GTGTGTGTGTGTGTGAGACAGAGAGGGAAAGGAAGGAAGAAGTTGCAAACTTTCCAGTGCCATGTGCGTGGTGAGATGAGAGGGAAACTGAGATGTGTGTGTGTGTGTGTGTGTGTGTGTGTGTGTGTGTGTGTGTGTGTGTGTGTGTGTGTGTGTGTGTCACAGAGATGGAAGAAGAGAGTGACTGAGTGTAGATGAGTTCCCAGTATGTGTTGACATGAGTGGAAAGAGTTGTGTGTGTGTCTTTGCAAGAGTGTCACTAAGATGATGAGCTGGGTGGATTTAATTTTGTGGTGGCTCAGATGGCCCGGCAGTCGCCACAGTAATTTCTCTGATCAGGTTAGAGAATCACTGCACTTGGTGATCAATCATCCAGCTTGTCACAGCAACTGGGGCCCCAATCTGCGTGAAGCCACTTGTATTTGGTGCAGAATTGATGTAGCCATGTTTCTTTTGCATGCTGAACAACAGTTTACTCAATTAAAGGTTGTTAAGATTACAACCCATTCAGTGCACACAGTTGTGTATTCATTACTGCAGAGGACAATACACTAATTTTGTGGAGCTGCTACTAAACCCAGCCAAGAATTGTACTTGCCTAAGACTAACCCCAAAGTAGGGGTGTCATTATAGTAATTAGTAATCCTAAATAATTGTGTAATTGTTCTTTTTGCATAGGAATGTATGCTTTCATCTACCTCTGGTTACAGACATTTTCATCATCTGCATACATCTGTGGTCTGAGTTTTATTTGCCACAAAGACAACACACTGGATCATAATATTCATAGTAAATAAACCATAACACCCATGTTAGTCAAGGGAATGAAAAGATGAACAGGACGAGCTTCACAGCTCATTAAATGGACCATCTCTATTACTGTTTATTAGCTAATGAAAGATTAATATTCTTAGTTGACTGCCATTACCAAAGAAGGAAAATGCCAAACAGCAAAATCTCCAGTGTTAAATTAACACTGGAGATTTTGCTGTGCAGGGAAAGACTTGTTTACTTTTGATGTAAGCTTTGGAGATCCCTCTCCCAACCAGCATCATCACATCTGACACAGATTATCATCACCAAGTATCCCTGAACTGGAAATGACTTATATAAACGTGTATATTCCTCCAGGAAGCAACTGGGCAGTATATAAACAAATACTTGACTCATGGTGAATTCACAAGGTATCGTAATTTGTGGAGGTGACTTCAATATTAGATTGAACCCTAAACTAGATGTGTCTGGAGAATCTATCAGCCTAAATGCTCTTACAAAAAAAAAAAGAATTTATTGATGGAGGAATTGGGGATAACTGATGTTTGGAGAGAGTTACATCCTAAAAGCAGGGACTGTACCTGTCAGGGGATGTCGTGTGTGGATGCGAGGAAAGGAGGACCCAAACGCTGAACTCACAGGTAGGTGAAGGCTGGATGAACAGAACATGAAACGGAGGACTGACTGAACTGAAATGGCTGGACTGGACACACAGACGATGTAGACAACATCAATGACATGATGGTGAACAAGTCGAAACTGAAGACTTGAATGAATGAGAGACACACAGCTGAACATAACCTGGCTAATGACACATGAAACAAGCTGCCACAGGAAAAACAGGAAATGAGAACAAGTAAAAAATAGACTGAACATGAATGAACTGAAAATACTGGGAGAACAACCCACGAACCCTGACAATACCCGCTACTCCTGTCCCCGTAGGACTTATTCTACAGTAGAATAGACTATGTTTTATGTTTAGCAGTGATTGTGCCAGAGTAAGGCAATGTAAAATTAAAACGATAGATCTTTCAGATCATAGCCCCATCTCATTGTTGGGGGCACTGGAGCCTATCATAGGGCGAGAGGCGGGGTACACCCTGGACAGGTCACCAGTCTGTCGCAGGGCCAACACACAGTGACAGACAACCATTCACACTCACATTCACACCTATACGCAATTTGGAATAATCAATTAACCTATCCCCACAAACTGCATGTCTTTGGACTGTGGGAGGAAGCCGGAGTACCCGGAGAGAACCCACGCAAGCACGGGGAGAACATGCAAAGTCCACACAGAAAGACCCCGGCCTGATGGTGGAAGTGAACTCAGGACCTTCTTGCTGTGCTGCAACAGTGCTCACCACCATGCCACCGTGCTCCAGTACTAAATGATCCCAAATTAAAGCAAAGAAATAAAGGATGTTTTTGAATTAAATGACACTGGGGATGTGTCGCAGATTATATCGTGGGACACCCTAACGGCAGTAATGAGAGGAAAATTAATTTCAATGACCTCTCATCTGAAAAAGATAAAGCTGCAAAAATTAGTCAACCTTCAGGCAAAGTTAAAACAACTACAACGAGAAGATGGATACAAAGGTAATTCTGAGATTTAAAAGAAAGAAAGAAAAGAAATACAGGGTGAAATTGATACAATCTATACACAAGAAACTCAAAAGAAATTGTTTTTTTAAAACAGAAATATTACTCTCTAGGAAGCAAATCGAGTGTTAGCCTATAAATTACGTAAACAGAGACTGTTTGATCCTATTTTACTGAAAACATTTCACTGGATTATGCAAAAGGCTAAACTACCCCCTACGTGGAAGGAAGCAGTTATCTCCAATGAGGGTAAAAGATAGGATGGAAAGTAACAGTTATCAGCCGATCATTGTATTAAATTTGGATTATAAACTATTCACAGTAATTTTGGCACGGAGACTTCCTGATATAATAGACCTGGACCAGTGTGGTTTCATCCATCAAAGGCAAACACTGGCCGATATAAGGCGCTCTCTACATGTTATGGAACAAATAAACAGAGATGGGGTGCGGGCAGTGTTGGTGGGACTGGACGCTGAGAAAGCCTTTGATTCAGTCAGGCTTTTTCTTTATACGGTTTTGAAGACTTTTGGTTTTCACAATAAATTCATCTCAATAATACAATCCCTCTATGATAAACCAAGGGCTTGCATGAAAGTCAACAGAGATCTATCTCAATCTTTTACTTTGGAAAGAGGGACCAAGCAGGGCTGTCCAGTCTCACCACTTCTATTTGCACTCTATATTGAGCCTCTTGGTCAGTTTATAAGAAACAATACTAAAATTAAAGGTATCGCAATTGCCAGGGAAGAACAAAAAGTTGCAATGCAGATGACATCTTGGTTTTTTTGAGGGAACCTGAAAAATCATTTGAGGAGTTGATGTCCTCTCTATCCGACTTTGGAGAACTGTCCGGTTATAAACTAAACCTAAACAAAACACAGGTAATCACACTAAAGTATACAGCGTCTAAAACTTTACGAGATAATTATAACGTAGATTAGGAAGCTGAAACACTCAAATATTTGGGAATAATTCTAACTAAGAACATTTCTAATCTAACACAGGTAAATTATGGTCCTTAGTCACAGGCCATGAAATCTAATTCAGATAGGTGGAATCTGGTGTTTTTCTTAAATTTAAGTTCAAGGACATCAGCAGTGAAAATGAACGTAGTCCCCAGATTCCTATTTCTATTTAGAACTTTACCTGTTGAAGTAAGTCAAACATAGTTTGGGGAATTGGACAAATGGACTTCAAGCTTTATTTCGTATTCATCTTACAGTTAAGCAAGGCAAAAGGTGGGGCAATGCTCCCATGCTTACAATACTATTATTAGGCATCTCAGGTCATCCCCCTGCTGCAATGGTGTAACCCTGATTTGAAAGCTAAGTAGAAATCCATAGAATTGAATACAACCTCTAAATTTCAACTACAAGCCTCAACTGCGAACAAAAAACTAGCAGATCGACTAGAAGGTAAAGGAACATGGATAAGACATACTCTAAAAATATGGAATAAAGTGGTCTTGATGCATGCTCTATCATCCAGGTAAGTAAATCTCCAAAAACTGATTCTGTTCATCTGGACGTTTTCAGTGGGAGAGAAATAATAGAATAAAGCAGAACAAAGTATGTGGTAGTGAACCAATACTAAAACACTTGGTGCACTTATGATACAGATGTTAAACCAAATGAAAGCGATAAGATTTCAGTCTTGGATAGAGAGTGGACAACATTCCATTCCTTCACACATAAAGGGACACTACAGAGCTTTCAATCTTTACAAGCAAGAAATGGCCTAAGACAAGCAGATTTCTTCAGGTTCTAACATTATTTTAACAAACATTCAATATCCCAAACCCAAACTCTGTTGAGTCAGGAATTTTTAAGATAGTTAAATTAGCATATTTTGGCTCTCTGAGAAAGGCAATCTCCAAACTACATAATGTGCTTCTTCAGGCAATGAAGGATACTACTCATAATATTAAGACCAAATGGGAATTGGAATCAGGGATGGGTATAACAAACGAGAACTGGGAGAGGACTTGTAATTTTCATTGGTACTCAACAAGTTCATTATCTTGGAGAGACCACTGCTGGAAGAATATTATTAGATTTTTCAAAACCCCTCATCAAACTAGAGAAGATGTGGATCAGAAGAGGCACATCATTACCATATCTTTTGGGATTGCCCTAATTTAAAAAACTACTGGCTGGGAATTCATAAAACTCTGTATGAGGTCTTTAAGATAAAATTTGATATTAATTTTGTAAATTTGTACTTGGGCCTGGTTGCTGGTTTGGTCTGGGGAGAGGACACAAAGCTCTTACAAGCGCTATTAGCAGCCAGCAAAAAATCAATGACCAGATATTGGCTAAATCCAACTCCGCCAACACTTGAGTTCAATGTGGTTTGTAATGTAAATAAGTTAAGTTATGTATACACTGTCAAGCCACCGAGTTCACTTTTTGTTATCTGACTGAAAAACAAAATATTATTTTTTGACTAAATAATATCAGTGTACTTTATTAAAACATGTCCTTTTTCAACAAAACATGTCACTTAAAAAATAAATAAATAAACCAGCCACCAGAGACAGTTTCTTCCTCACATATGCTTATTGCACTACTCAGTTTTGCACTTAGTACTTGGTACAGTATCTTTAGAATTTCTGTAACTTTTTTCTTACTTATAAATATAGTATGTATATATACTGCCCATTTTCTTTAAATGCTTCTTTTTTTGTATAAATAAGAGTAAAGTGTCAAATTCAGTTTTTGTGAACACATTCACACCAGTGTGTGAGTGTGTGTGTGAATGGGTGAATGACTGAATGTAGTGTAAAGCGCTCTGGGGTCCTTAGAGACAAATACAGGCCATTTACCATTCTCAAACGGATGATTCGGATTCTAATGGAGTGTACGTTGCAGGTTTGTCTGTGGCTAACATGGCTAATGCTCCATTTCACTGCAGAGTCCTTTCATGTTCTTCATATATCCATGTTGGGCAGAGTGTATGTACAGAGACTGAATGCCCTTTATACAAGCACACACGTCTCAGCAGTGCAAAGCTATCGGCACAAATAGCGGTGTAAAAAAAGGCAGCCAGCCTGTGTAAACAATCACACAGCTCCTTACATCGTACACCATGGCTAGTTTGCGTTACTTTTCCAAGGACCAGAAGAGTCAGGGAAATGGGATATCTTATCTGCTAGGTAATCTGTTAGCTGATCTACGAGATAATCTGGTAGTTTATCTAATTATTTTGTTAATATATTAGCTTATAACAGCTTGAGTTAACAAGAAAGGTAAATGCAGTGAGGAAATGGATTTGAAAATCAGAAGTGGAACCGTCATTTTAAAAATCAGACATAGATCTTTGATTTTTGAATCCATTTGAATCCATTTACCAATACCAAACAAACTCCGGGTCACTAAAACATGGCCAGATGATTCGCCCCTCCAGCTACAGGCACCTACTCAGCCTTCAAGCGGAGGGACAGTCTGGCCAGCTGATGACCCAACCAGAGGTCTTATAGCTTACAAAAGAGGATGTTGGCTATATAGATCAAGCTAGACACTTTCTGGTCTTCTTAGCAGAGCTGCTCGATCCCAAATCTAGAAATCTGGCCAAATTTATTAAACACCACAAAACATTTTGGATTTGGATGATTAAACATTAGATCTCTGTCTTCTAAGTCCCAGTAAGTACACAAATTAATAACTGATCAACAAATTGATTTACTCTGAATTAGATAAACTGGTTACAGCCTAGTTAGTTTAAATTAATCAACACCCCCGAGTCATACTAATTGTCAGAATCCCTAAAACAGAGGCCAAGGACGGCATGTGGCAGCAATCTTCCACTCCAGCTCATTAATGAACCAAAGACCCAGACAGAGTTTTAATTCATTTAAAAATCTGATGCTTAGCTTAGCTAGAAAGCTCCAAAACCTGTTATATTTGTTGTTATCTGTTATCTTTACTCAGAGTTTCTGTCTGATTTCTCAGACTTTTTATCTGATTTAGTGCTCAATCAGCATTTATTATTAGACTCAATATTCTTCTTTTAAAATATAAAAGAACCCATCCAAAGCTGAAAATTTAAATAGTTAAAAGTTGAAATGTCAATATTTGGTTTTTGTATTTTATAGTTTATTTATTACATTTTATGTGGAGTGAATAAATAAAAGTATACTTATGGTGGCCCCCAGAGGCAAAGCACGTACAAACTCCAAAGCACATGAATCCTCCAACCTTTCTAATGTGACGATGTTGTCTCTTGTTGTTGTCTTTGGCTCTCTGTCTCTCTCTGTTTTGTCTCTAGGGGCCACCCTATATATTTATATATAAACATATATAAATAAAACCACGGGGTTTTTTTACATTCGTAATTCCTTTTGTGCATAATTTTATATTGTTGATGATAATAAATTTATTAAAGCAACAAAACAATCTGAAGAGCCGGTTGGGAGCCGAAAGAGACGGCTCTTTTTAGTTAGCTGAGCCAAAAGAGCCGGTTCTCTAAAAAGAGCCGGAAATCCCATCACTACTAGGAAAGGCTTTTTATCTTAAGAATGCTTTTCTCCCTTTACAAGCAAGAAAAGAACCCGGAAGACATGCAAGGGGTTAGACTTGGCCTTTGCTCTGACTGATCTTCAGTCCTGTTGATGTGTCCCATGTTCAGGGCGCAGGGGGAAAGTGTGTGTGTGTGTGTGTGTGTGTGTGTGTGTGTGTGTGTGTGTGTGTGTGAACCTTAGGTCAAGATCAGTGGTTATAAGCCATAAAACTCCTGCTTGTTTCTCCAGCTTCCTGGAGCTGGTCGGAAGCCCTTCACTGCGTTCCTCTCAGTCCTGTCACACCCTGAGATATTAATGAGCTGGTAAGCCCAGAGTTCACATATTCTGTTAGCTGATGCTTGTCCATGATTGTGGAGACAAGTGTCTCTGCAATCAAGGCCATGAGTAGCTCCTGACTGTCCCTAGGGCACAAATTGCAGCATTGACCTGGACTAAATAATTTTAAATCAAAAATACAAAGCAGTGTTTAACGAATGACTGGTCGCCTCAAACTATCTGTAGTTCAACCCAGTATTCTCCATTAAAGGAACTCTCAAAGACCCACATTTCTATGTAATCCACTGATTTTATTCATCACTCTGTCTATAATCAGTATTTAACAGTAATAGTGCATTATGTTTTTACTTTTGTTATCACAGTGTGATCATAATAACCACACAGTGTGATTAATCAAAGTCTTCTGGCTTTGGCTTCAAGCAAAAAAGACAAAAAAGGTGGATTTTCTGACCCCATTGGTTTGAAAGCCTCCTAACTATCACAGTGTTTCGAAGGCCTCTGTAACAACAAGTGGTTAATATCACTGTCAAAGCACACACGAGAGACAGCAACTTATCAATCTTAAGTTATAGGCCCGTGAGCATACTTGGATATATGAGCGTACCTCTAGATAGTGCATTTCAATTAATACTATCAAAAGTCGAGCCTTTGTGGTAGAAAAGCGCTATAGAAGAACCAGTCCATTTACCATGTCCTGGTGGCCATCAAAAAATCCAGGTTTAAGGTACATATGTGCTGGGTTTACTTTGAGAGCCAGAAGCTACAGCCATCATTTATATGTCACAGCTTCAACAAGCTTTCAGTTCCACCAAGCGTTTATAAAGAAACTCTTTTGTTTTGTTCTTCTTCTTTTCTGAATATGATATTTTTAAAGAACACTTGACAGTGAAATGAAAATCAGCTACAATAATCATCAGGAAGTGAAGGAACGACAGCTAGAATAAGTCATCTATGTTTTACTGAGATAACCACAAGGCATTAACTCAAACCCTTAGCTAGAGTTTCTTTTTAGACTTGCACATTTTTCTGAAATTCCACTTGGACACACGTGGGTTTCAGTTTCTTTTGCTCTAGCCAGCAAGGTCTTTCTGACACCAAGAGTGTGAAATACTATACTTAAAGAAACAAAGCCATCAGAGAAGCAGGATTTCCTCTTGCTGCGACTCACTGTGTGTAGTGTAAAGTGTTGTTCCTCAATCCAGTAAATTTCTATAGCCTCAGTAAGTAAGTGTCTTAGTGAAACATGTGAACTGAGCTGAGTGGAGGTTGTTGAGCAGCCCGACAGCCTGGGAAAGAAATTATTCTTATGTTATTAGGTATTGTTTTCTGGGCTGTTTCTGTCCCCACTCTGAAACGCTCTCTCCTTCTCCAGCCCTAGCCTCGTTAGCTTAGCTGTGAACCAGGGCTTGTCAATATTATAACTCACCCTGGTGTGTGATGGTGATGCATGATGCAGCTGTCCTCACAGATGCTGATGTAGGACGTCACAGTCTGTATACGTGTCCAAATAGTTGGTAGCAGTCCTGAAAACGTCCCCGTCAGTGTAGTCCAGACATGCCTGCAGATTCATTAATCCAGTACTTAGATTTCTTCAATACAGGTTTAGAAAGTTTTACTTTCTGCCTGTATGCAGGGATAAAGTGAACCATGATATGGTCTGAGAATCCTAGGGATGGCATTTACTTTATAGGCAATAATACAATCACATTATTTCTCACTGTGCAAATGAGTTTAACCGAAGAGTGCATTCAGATGCAATTCTGCTTGCAAAGCTGTCAGGACTAGGGATGGGTATCGTTTAGGTTTTATCCGATACCGGTGCCAAATCGGTACTTTTGAAACGGTGCCGGTGCTCAAACGGTGCTCAAACCGGTGCTTAAACAATGGAGAACACAAACTTTGTCCAAAAACCTCTCATGTTTAGCTGTTTTCCACTTTTTCTTTGGTCATTTTAGCGAAGGGAGTATCTGCCATCAAACAAGAGGACAGCCGCATGTAGCTATGATGATGTTTGCTAGTTCACCTTACCTGCATTAATGTAATAACGTGGTTAGCCTACTCAACGTAAATTAGCGACTCACGCAGAGAAGAACGGCTGCTGCTGCATCATCATCCGTCATCATTTCTGCTACACTGGCAGGGCTAGGGGCCAGGACTCTCCTCTTCGTGTTTTTGGGGGATGTTGCATAACAGGCAACCCACCCGCAGTAGATGTGCTCGGTGTGAGGTCTCGCAGCAAGCTATCAAATACGGCGCATTTCTGGGCTTTTAAAAAAAACGCTATGCGTCGCCAGGTGTTTCATCGGATTCTTGGTGTTACCTCCTTTGACAGTATCACAGTATCAGCTTAAAGCACTTGTTGCTGCTGAGTTTGCATATTTTGCTATGAAGTACAGCCAGACTTTTGACCGCTTCGCCTTGGGCATTTTTAATCTGTAGCTCTGCTCTAACAGAACGTACGTACCTGGCCCCTAGAAGTGTATCACAGCTCAGGAAAAAAAGCACCGAAATAAAGCACCGAAATGTGCGCTGCTTTTCGGTCTGGTTACTACCGTTTATGTCAGAACCCATCCCTAGTCAGGACACAAAAGATCAAAACTAGTCTTGCTCAGCTGTTTGCATGAAATGTTTTTGGTCCAAAGTTCAAACAGATAAATGGGTGCTGTAAAATTTAAGCTTAATATATTATATGAAGTGTAATAGCTCATATCTCAAAAACTAATACAGATACAGTAAAAGCTTGAACTTTCACTCGCCTTTTTTACCATCAAAATAATTCAGAATCTGTAATTTGGGACAGATGCATCAATATCTGAGTATTGGCTCGTTAATAAAAATGAAAAATCTAATTTTCTTTGCTTGATATGGCACTGGCAAACTGTCCACCCTGGACACATCCACAGTGTGGCACTGGGCTAACACAGAGAGATACACGCACTCACGTTCACACACACACCACAAAAACAAATTAATTACATTGCAGTTAGGTACAATTTATGAATAATATATTATGGAATTTCAAAATGTAGTATAATTAATACTGCTGTCAGTGTTGATCTCGTTTAAATGTAGCTGCCATCACCAGTGTGTGAATGTTGTGATGACAGGTTGTGTAAAGCGCTTTGGGGTCCTTAGGGACTAGAAAAGCGCTTTACAAATACAGGCCACAGGCCAAATGACAATAATGCCATAACCGCATTAATGCCTGCACGGTGTCAACGCGTTTGCGCGGCTAGCTCGTTAACACGTTGCCGCTGTCCATGTTCACCACATAAATGGTCCGTTTCAAATCATCAGATTTTTAGAACATTTTCTGTTAAACCATCTCAGATGTGCCCAAAACTTTTATGAGGCATATATAACGATTACTGCTAAATTTTAACTTTCGATGTCAAATCATTTTTCTTTTCTTTTTTTAAAGACTCATCAAACCGACTTTCAGGTCCCTTTTTTCACATTAACTCTGAGCCAGTGTTTGAAGATGAATATATCAAATTAAAAGTTAAAAGGATGAAGTTTTCACTGGTCTTTCTTATCATCACCATGAATCAGAATCTATCATTCTGGACAGATACATTACATGTCTGAGTACTAACTAAATGAAATATGGAAGAAAACATCTTCAAGCCGTCTTATAAATATATTCTGTTTATGACTGAGAATATCTTATTTTTAATTTTTACCTTAATTATCAGAATGTTCCAGGGGACACGGTCTCAGAATAGTAAGGAGGTCTTCACAATGAAAAATGTGCACATTTTTAACAAAATGATTTTCTGAGTTATAATTAGAATATCATCGGGAAAGTGTTTTGTTCTATTTGGACAATCTCCTGGACCAGTTAGGCACTGCTCGTTTTTTCACAGCACTGGAGTTGACCAATGGCTACTGGCAGATTCCCTTGTCTCCAGAGTCAAAGGGAAAAGCAGCCTGCACTCAGTGCGGTTTGTACTAATTTGTTGCAATTCTGCTCAGCTCGTTTGTAGCCCCAGCCACATGGACCAGGTTCTGCATCCGTAGGCTGCAGACATCATCACCCATAGTGATACCTGGGCCGAGCATATGCAGCAGTTGGCCAGAGTCCCCAAAGAAGGGCGGGGTTGGCTGGATAAGGGAATGGAATGAACGAATGGAGAAAACAACAACTATCACTTCCTGCCCACATCTGAAGACCTAGCTGACCTAGCTGACCAGCCCCTTAACTGACCTCACCTGAAACGGTGCCCCATCTGCTCCAGTCGAAAGCCCCGGGCAGCATTCATGCAGGGGAAGAAGGGGGAAACCCATGCCCCACACTGATAAGTTATATGCCTCGAAAATTGGCTGGAGGCTGTTTTGTCTTAGCAGGTAAGGGAGGTTGATGAACCTGTGGTGTATGAAGCCTGGTAAAGCACTGCAGAAGAAGAGTGCCTGGCAATCTTGTGGGGGGTTGACTCCCTTCCCAATTACCTCGTAGGCCACCCTTTCACCCTCTGTGTGATCACACCCTGCTGCAGTAACGCCATTGCATATATGTGTAGAGTGAATTTGTTGAGACCAGGTGACTGACCTAACACCTGAAAAATTGTGAAATTCTTGGGTTGCACCTGGGTTGCACTGTGAAGTGCCACCTGATCACTTTTGTAGCATTTGTCAACATCTGAGCAAAAAGTATGGATTTGCACACTTGAGAAATCCTCCTGGAACACTAACAAGAAACACTAGTGACCCCGCTGTGTCTGCGCCAACCCTGCATCAGATGTGTGTTATGTCTAACACATTTCTGTTTACTGTTTTGTTGCAGCTCTCATGTCCTCATTCAAGCTGACCTGAAATCTGTTTGTTTTAGGTCAAGACAGTCCATTAAGACAATTAGAGTGTGACATTTAACCTCTGGAAAATTTGAGAGTGAAAAAGAGGAAAGGATAAGACCCATCATACGTATGCATACTCTTTCATTTCACCTTCTGTTTTGCCTTGCAGACAGCATTTCGCTTGTGGTGAGTCCTAATGTTGTTCTTGGAAATTATAATAATAATAATAGTAGTGAATAAAGACACACAGATAAATATACTCATGCAGAAAACAAAAAGTGTGGAGCACTGCAGGTTAAATCTTTTGTAAAACATTTCATTCTTGCTCTATGTTTGCTGTCATTGAGCAAAGCAGCTCAGAGATGCAACACCAATGGAAGAACTTTAAATGAAAACCATAGAAACCACACACAAGACAATGGAAAATGAGCAGTGACTGCACTTTGGATTTTTTGTGCGACTGTAACTTAATGAAGTGAGAGAGTAGGTCTTGGCTGGATTCAGGATCTGTTAAAATGGTTTGGAAAGTTTGAGAGAGACAGAAACAAGAGCCTAAAAAGCAATGGAAACAAAGCAGAAAAGAAGAAAAGCTTAAAGACAATACAACATTAATTCCACAAAGATGAGAGAGAGAGAGGAACAGAGTGAGCCAAAGAGGAGGTCCAGTATCAGTTGTTGCAGCTCTGTCCTTATCCCCAAGTGAGGCTGAGGAGATGCAACGGCTCAGCTTGGATCAGAGCATGTCATTAGGGCAGCAGCACAC
>NW_005187657.1:704569-711089 GCF_000239375.1 Pundamilia nyererei | reverse complement strand
GTGTGTGTGTGTGTGTGTGTGTGTGTGTGTGTGTGTGTGTGTGTGTGTGTGTGTGTGTGTGTGTGTGTGTGTGTCCATGCACAAGCTTCAGTATGCCTAATACATCTTCATACTGTGTGATGCTGTGTATTTGTGCATCTGAGCAACGTTTCTGGAATAACTTAAGCGCAGCCTTTTTTCCTGGCTGCCTCGAATGAACACTAATCTGTACAGTCTTTTATACAATCATCAGGTCAGTTACTAATCTTTCATACAACTGTCATATAGAGCACTCTGTAAAACATCGATATAGATATGGATAAAAATCTAGAGGTAGAAATACAAAAAAAGAAGAATTTGTTTTCTAGTCCTCCCAAAGCATTATCATTCAAAAGCATAAAAATACTTTGTTTTGCCAAAGGAGGTTCACATAGTCATAGTTGGTGTCCCAATTTAGACCACATTAGTGCTGGATGACAACAGATCAATGCTTTTCTTTTAAAGATTGATAAAATTTGGATGTTGGCGGGATGGAGGTGGTAACACTGGGTTTGAATGACAACAATTTAAAGATGAGAACAAAAACAGGGGGCTTTTAACAATCATCTGCATGTGACCAACGTAATTACTCCAAAACCCCGTTCTTTTACCAAAAGTCATCATATGCATCTGAAATACCACAGGCACTGGCAGGGGGGGTATTAGTCATCCTGGGCATTATAATTGACAATTTTTCATGACAGCCCTGCAGATGATACAAAACAAACCCAAAAGATGGCTCTAGAACTGAAGCTGAGTATGGCCACATATAGAGGGGCTTCAGCAGGATGATTCCATCTATTTGTGAGCACCAACATCTCCCAGCTGCCATCACTGCATGGATGGATGAGAAATAGAAAGCAGAATAATTACCATTCTCCCACCCAATTGTACAGAGACAGCAGGAAGTGCACACTCAACCCTTTGAGACTCAGAGCAGGATAGAGGCACTGGGAGGACTGGGGGGGAGTTGGGGTTTCAGGGTGCTGACAGGGTCAGCTGTTACAACAGACACAGCCCATCTGTTGTCTTGTTATACATGTGTCTGAAGGGTACACCTACTTTTCTTTACTTTTTTGCCTCATTAAAGGTTATCTGCTTCATTACAAGAGTGAAACCAATTTGACTTGGCTTCTGAGAAATTTCAATGTCTGACACAATGAACAACTACAAAAAGAATAATCAATGCAGATACTTCAAAAAGATTTAAAGGGTAGGTGGTTAAGTAAAACAGATGCACATCACTGATACTCAGTTTTACAGCACAGGTTATTTATTCTACCTGGAAAACTGTCCGTGAGCATCTTCTGCCAAAACAAAGTTTTCTTTGAAAAGAAAGGTGAGCAGAGCACTGACAGGCTAAGAATGATTTCACTGATTTCAAAAGTTGTTAAAGAAAGTAACTCACTATCAGATGTGGCAATGTTGCTTTCATAATTACTCAGCACAACCTAACACCATGCTATGCACAGCTTTTAATTTCAGAAACAGCCAGAGAGAGTACAGCAGCAGTCGGTCCCTCTCCAGTGATGGGACATGAGGTAAGCAGTGAAAACTAAAGCCAAAGAATCACTGGTGTCAATAACAGTTTCAGCTGAAAGCTGGAGGAGCTTCAAGATCAAAGACTACAATGGCATTTTTTTTCTTCAAAAATTGGAGAGAGAGAGATTTCATTAAATTAGATTGATTAAATCTTAACATAATGCTGTTTGGGCAATTAAACCAGGATGTGTACTTGAATTTTTTTTACCATTAGTATGGTGGGTCTTGATGGTTTGTCTGGTTTGTCATCTGATGTGCCTTAGCACCAAAACCACTGAAAACAGTATCAGTCTGTTAAGGTTAAGAGGCTAATTTCAGTTCTGTACTTCATTCTTGCCTGTGCAGCAGGAAGATGATATGACAGAGAATGGTAGAGGTGAGCAGAATAAGAAAATGCAAAGGAACATTTTTAATATACTACAGGAATCATGTTTCCATTTTTCTGTCACTGCGTTTGGTTTGCAGGGGCAGCAGCTGAAGCAAAGTTGCCCAGGTCTCACTCTCCCTAGCCAGCTCATTCAGGGGAACATGAGGCATTCCCAAACCAGCTGAAAGACACCAATTCTCCAGTGTGGCCTTGGTGTGGACCAAGGCCAAAAAATACCTTAGCTGGGAGGTGTCCAGGAGCCCCTCCTGATTGACCAAGCTTCTTGATCTTCAAGGAGAGCCAGCCACCCTTAAGAAAAAGTTAATTTTTGCCACCTCACTCCCTGATTTTATTCCTGTGGTCAATACCTGGAGCTTTTGGTCTAATCCAGAGTAAGCACTCCACCCTTTCCAGCTGAGGACCATAGTGTCAGACTTGGAGGTGTGATTCTCATCCCAGTTTCTTCACAATCAGGTGCAAATTGCCACTAATGCAAGGTGAAGGTCATGAGAAGTCACCAAAAGAACCACATCCCCTGCACAGAGCAGTCACGTGATCCTAAAGCCACCAAAGTGGAAACCTCTGCCACTTGGTTGTGCCTAGAAATTCTATCCACGACAGTATGGATATGAACAGGAGTGGTGACAAAGGTTAGCAACTCTCAACAAGAACAAGCCCGACTTACTGCCAGCAATGCAAACTAAGCTCTCACTGTGGGAGTAAATGGCCCATAGCAATGGACCAGTCACCACATACTATAGGAGCATCACCCAGAGGATGCTCCGAGGGAAACAGTTGACATGCTTCTCCAAACAGAGCCTTTAAGATCTCAGAGTGAACCTCATCTTCACACTGGAGAGTATTTTAACCACTACAGTGGACAACTCACCCGTTGTCCTCCTCATCCCCAGGCTCTGCCTCCACTAAAGACAGCGTGCCAGTGGGATTGAGGAGATCCTTGAAGTAATCTGTCCACCAACTAGCTGAGTTGTTCCACAGCATGCCACCCCCAGTGTGTAAAGTGGGCATACCGGATGCTCCTAACACACACGCCAGGAAAAGGAAGAGGCCAACAAAAGCTAGTTCTGTGCTACATCCATCAACAGACCATTATAAGACAAGACAGCTTTTCCTTCTTGTGCTACATGGGATAGTTCTTCATTATTCTGTTGAATAGAGATTCTGTATTGATCAGAGAGCTCCCAACCTGCAGACAATGGACTTAGAGATATGACTAATATACAGCACTGTGCAATCAGGAGAAAGAAACATGTAAAAGATGAACAAAGATTATACTCATAGTACAAAACATATTTGTGTGCATATTAAAATCTGTGGTAGCCATGTTGGCTTTGTTTTATTTCAGCATGTCATGGTGGCATTTACATACGGCCACATTATACTGATGGGCTGTGTGATAGACTGTGTTTTGTCTAAATGGATTCATTTCACACTGGCTGCAGTGATGGACCTTCACACCAGTAGCTCTGTTGTGTCTATGACCTCAGGCTCTAATGACACACGTTTCTCAGTCATTACCACAGAACTAAGACGGTTGAAAGATTGTGCAGATAAGAATAATAAAGCATCACTGAAGCTGCCAGTTGTTGAATATCTGAATAGCTTTTTCATGTCCGACACTGTAAAATCTCCACTGAGACCAAACCAAAGTGAAATAATTATGAGTTTGGGGATGGAATTACATTATGTCTCCAGATTTTTTTTCTGTATCGATGTCGATCCTAATCCCAGTATATCTGTCCTGTCACTCTCTAGTAATAAACTGCAGGTTTCCATTGTTTTACTTTAAGACCTATTGTGATTGCGATTTATAAGACACGTTTGTGTTTTATAAGCCATTCGTGGTTTATTTCTACTCAGCAATGCTAAGCTTATGGCCATGAAACCAGCAAACTTCCCTGTAGGCATTAACACGGTGGGAAGTTAAATGAGCAATTTGGGGGAATGGAAAGAAAACCAGAGAGTTGTACGTTACACCAAATGTGTTTGATGAGTTCATTTACTTATATTATAAACTTCTAAACACATTCTCACTAAATAAAATGCATTTTCCACAGTGATGTCATTTACTAGCATATTGCTAACCACAGTTAAATACAGTTAACACAACAACAGCAATGAAACGTTGTGGAATAAGAACAAGTGTTCAAAAATATAGCCCTGGTTTCCACTGCAGCTGTGGTAATAAACTCTTTGAAAATTACATTTTTATGAATATAATCTTTAAAATTATCCATTTCAGACAAACATTACTGCTACTTTTTAAGAACTCTGGGAACCCCGTGAGAGCATAATAGAGCACTTTCAGCACTCAGTCAGTTTGACTGATCTGCAACAAAATGGATCTTCCTCTGTGGAAAAACAAAAACAGCAATCAAATCTCAGTGGGAAGAGTTTTCTTTATTAAAATTTCAAAAGTTTAATCTTCGGTCAGGCCAACCATCGAGCATTCGCTTTTCCTTTCAGTTCCTCCACACGGAGCCAACAATTCTTCCCATCAGCTACTCCATTTATTCTCCTCAATAGGTCAATAGGTCAACAAGCTGGGATCTGACTAACCAGAGGCCTTATATGGGAGAACTATGAAACGCTGTGGGTCAGTTGGCCTATTAGTCTTGGTTTAGCTCCTGATTTATGGCACATCAGACGTACCCTGCCAAAGACTTTATCTCACAAATCATTTCTTGTGACGTCTAATAAAGGTAAAACGCTCCAAATTAACATGTACATGTTGACTCATTCACTGCCATTGACGTCTATAGCCGTCAATTGCAGTGAATGAGTCAATGGGTTTAACCCATTCACTGCCAATGGCTGGCAGTGAATGGGTTAATTGCATAACACAGCAGTAAATTCTGTTCACCATTAAAATGTACAAATGCTAAATATTATCTAAAAGTACCAATAGTTATACTGGAAAATGTATTATTGGTTTTAGTGTTAGTATATAGAATTATACAAGCTATTGTCTAAAAGTAATCCATACAAGAAATGTATCAGTACCAGGCAACTTGTAGCAGAGATAGCTTTCTGTATAAGTCTCGTTTTATATTTCAGTACATTTTTCAGAATTCAGATGAACACAGAGAAACACTTTGCCTATTTAAAAGCACCATGTCGGAGGAAGAATCTGGAAGACACTGAACTATAGAGCAAACCTGAGTTTAACGTTGTGGGTGGCTGCAGCTCAGGTAGTAGCACCGGTCACCTACTAATCAGAAGGTTGGTGGTTCGATCCTTGTCTGCCCCAGTCAGTTAGCACCCTGGGGCAAGATACTAACCCTAACCCCTGATAATCCATTATAACGTCTGTCTGAGTGCTCAGTTATACTGGTTGACTGGTAAGCAGTTTCACAGTTAAGTGAGACCTGTTTCCTGGTTGTTTTGAAGCAGACATAACATCTGACCTTAAATTAACCAAAGTGTTGAATATCTTTTCATTGTAATTTTAAATGTAAGTACAAATGAGGCAGGCCATCATTAAAAATCATCCTTGGAAAAATATATGACTAGAAAGATACCAAAATATTTAGGAGTGACCACATCAACAACCTGATATAATCTCAAAGAATGAATGCAGTCCATTTACCATCCCTGGTAAGAAAAGAAATCTTCAGTTAAGATATTTTTTTTACCAATCTGTGGTCTGTTTGGCTACATTGATGTGATGTTGAGGTTTGTCAGCTCTTTTTTGCCCCACTCCTTCTCTTTAACTCTCTCTGTCTGTTTGCTGACTGGCTTCCATCAGTCACCTGAAAATGGGATTTTTTTCCAAGTCCTTGACATTCATATGATAAGTGCACTGATAGGAAGACCTCAATCACTCAGTGGAAAGGGAAGTAGCAGCCCTCTGCCTTAGATGGATCAGCAAAAATACTACCACTACTACAACAGAAGGGTTTTCTCACACAAAGGCAAACAAAACAACAACTGAAGAAATTTTAAAAAGCATTTAAAAATAGATAGATACACATAGAAAGAATCACCAGGTCACCCTTTTTCTGTTTCTCCAGTGAACTAAACTACATCCATGGCTAAAGTAACCTGCTGGGAGGCGTCTAGGGTAAGACTCAACTGATAAGCCGCTAATGATCAGTACTCCAGTACTGCAAGATGTATAACCTGGCCAAATCTTTATAAATAAGTGTTTTAAAAACAGATTTTCTAACTCCTATTGAATAGACATACTGCCGAGCTATACTTAATGTTAACAATTCTAATAATACAGCTATTATTTCTTCATCCCAGACAGTTTTTTAGAAGGCTGTGTACCAATGAGAAATTAAAATATCACCCACGAAGTTGAATTTGATTAATAAGTTGTGTTTTTAGCAGTTTGATACAGTTAAAGTATGTTGTATAATTCTAAATAATAATACTAATACCAATAATAAAGTTTCCAATATAACTATATACTTTTTTAAACTCCACATCCTTACAGAACACATGTGCACAGGCAGTTGATTAAGAAGGAAAGCTTGAGGGTTCTGCGCAGTATCTTAGCTGTTCCCAGGACTGCGCTCTTCTGGACAGAGATCTCCGATGTTGTTCCCGGGATCTGCTGGAGCCACT
>NW_005187657.1:700372-702721 GCF_000239375.1 Pundamilia nyererei | reverse complement strand
TTAATATCACCAACCATTCCCATTTTATTACAGTGTATCCATATAAATGGCCCACCCTGTGTATGGGGTGTGTCCTTGAAAAACACAACTGTCATGGTCCTGGGTCTGGGGACCCTGTGTCTATGTGTCTTCTGATTTACGGGTATTCTTTGTTTTAGTGTTTGTCATGGTTTAGTCATTTGTCAATCAATCAATCAAGGCTTTATTTGCCACGTGCAGGTTGCCCTGCAGTGAAATAGGACCCCCCCCCCGACAACACAGACATCACATGGGGATACAGGTCGGAGATCAGTAGCGTTACAGAAAAAAAAACACTGAAATATACACTACAATGGGAAAGAACAAGAGGAAAAAAAGAGACCTCTACTCATGCTGGGTTCCTGGGAGGACAGCATGAGAACAGGAAACTAAAAAACTCCTCTGCACAAAAAAGCACATAAATGTCCACAGCACAACATTATGGAGCACGTGACCAGCCACAGGGTTGGATGGGGGGTGAGGAGTCATCCGAAGCAAACACAGCAACCATCCTGCCCAGCGCTACCATTCCAGTGCGGGCTCAGACCCGCCGTGTTCCCCAGGAGGGAACAAGCGTCGAAGGCGTTTGGAAAGGGAGGGAGGATGAGTGTGTGCATATCAGTGTATATGTATGTGTGTGTGTGTCCAGAGTTCAGCTGAGACAGTGTCCTTCGCCCTGCTAGGCTAAGTAAACAGTCTTCCAGCCAACCCAGGTGGCCTTGCATGGAATGGGAAGGAACAGACTAAACACAGTCGTTTTCAGGGTGTTTTTGTTCGGCTCCAGCCTTGAGACCGCAGCTGGCGCCAAAAGGGTATCCGCATGAAGTGATGGTGGTTTTTACTTTAGTGCGAACAACTCATATGAATTTCAAAGCAGTTCTAACAGTCCAACACTGGTCTCTCAATCTCCCGTTGGAGAGCCGCGAGCTTCCGCATGATGTTATCAAACTTGCGCTCTGTGATGTTGTCATTCTTGTGCTCAAAGAGCCGATTCTAAGAACTCACGACCGCAGTGAGCTGCTCAAAGATATGATCCAATTTGCACTCAGAGATCTTATTCTGAGTATTCATGGCAGCCGTAGCCTCTCCAAGATCTTATCCGTGCTGCACTCAATGAGCCCATTTTGAGAAACTCACGCCTCTTTCCATCGTTCCAATCCCAGCCGGCAGCCTTGTGGGGGTTTGAACAGCCGGTTCCGCTTTCTTAATTCTTCGATAAGTCAGGGCCAAGCCAGCTCCGATCAGCCAGAACCATAGCTCGACTGGCCATCGGGCATACCGGGCATTTGCCCGGTGGGACGATTTTTCGTTTTAAATGGGCCGATGTTTTGTTGTCGTTGTCTTTTTTTCGTAACCGTGTAAACAATGAAAGGTGGCGGATTGGACAGATCCTGGCAGGCATGTAAAAATAACTCAATTGTTTGGTAGTGGCTATGGTGGAGCTTTCACAGATACAGTAAAATTAGCAAGTGGTGGAGGCCAGCAGGTGGATGGGGGAAAGGGGAGGCGGAGGTGGAGAGACCCAAGGCGACTGCCGGTCCAACTGTCAGGTGAAATGAGCTTCAGGTAAGAAGTTATGACCTGCAGTCTATCTGGGTCAGATATAAACCAAGTTTAGGTGGAGTTTATTTTCGTTGTGCTAACTTTTTACAGTCAGTTACAATAGCTTGTACTGTGTACTAGCTAGCATGACGGAGTTTCTATACAGTTGGGTGGGTGCTATGATGTTACTGGTGAACTTTATTTTATTCATATGGTTAGTTAGTAGAGTTGCCAACCGTCCAGTAAAAAATGGAATCCTCTGGTATTCAGAGTTAATATTATGCGTTTCGTATTGAGCTGAAAATAAACGGGATTTGTCCTGTACTTAGGCTACAATAAAAAAAAGACAAAAAGCTGGAGTTATTCTGTGTCTTTACGCTGTCAGCTGCCTCTTCTTCTCTCATTCTCCCCCCTCCTTCTCCTGCTGCTACTTCAATCATGAAACTGATCAATGATCAGTGGCGTTTCTGCCACAAGTCCCGTCTCTCTTGCTTGTTTATCTCCCGCTTTGCACCAGAAAGAGGAAACTAGCGGAGGTCGCGTTAAACAGCAGCAGCGCCTTTAAACGTGATAAGCGGTTGTTAGAATTTATTTAATATTAATTTCTAGTATCAGCTGATGTTTGTTGGAGCTACGGCCATAAAAGCTGCTGGTCATGATGTCGGTTTGGATATGTGGTGAGAGGGAAACATGAAGATGAAACCAGGAGATGTCCTTACTGAATCATCAGAGCTGAACAGGTGATGGAGAAACAGGTTTACCTTTTAGGTGACATGAATGAGTTGAAGG
>NW_005187657.1:697223-698136 GCF_000239375.1 Pundamilia nyererei | reverse complement strand
CTGAGATAATCCATCCACAATACGAGGTTAGTCATTCATATACTGCTGCATGAGCTGGGCTGTAGTTACATCCTAAGGTTTTAAAAACTGAGCTTAAATAAATGAGCTTTTTGAGATTAAATAGAAGAAAATACATAACATTAAACATGTTAACAACACAAAAGTCATATTACACGCAGACTACTTTAGGCCCGGAAGTAGCCTCGTCGCATCATCACTTAACGACCAGATAAGTGTATACTTCTGCCTACTCCTTTTCAAACAAAAAAAATGGAATGATATTTTGTAATGATTGTGAATGTACATGTTTGAAATAAAAATGAAGTCACCTCAACTCTTTCCCTCTTTGGAGTGGCTATAAACACTGTTGCTGAGATTGTCATGGTCCTGGGTCGTTGACCCAGCGTTTTGTGTTTATTCTGATTTGTATTAGTTTAGGGTTGAACCTGAAGTTGTTGTATATTCAGCCCTACCTGTGTCTGTCCTTGGTGCTCTGTTCATGTCCCTGCGTTGTGTTGCAAATCAGTCTGTGTTTCCCGCTTTACTTTGAAGGCTCGTGTTCTAGATTTCCTGTTTAGTTCTGAAAGTCTGTTTCTGTTGTCATTGTGTTCAGCTTGTCTCCTCCGGTCCTCATGTGTATTACGTTCAGCTGTTCTTCCCTCCTGTGTGTGATTACCTGATTACCTTGTGTGTTTGTGTATATTTAGTGGGTGTCGGTCTGTGTTCGTTGTCGGCTCGTCTGCGTTCTATGGTGTTCCTGTCTCTGCGTCTCTCTGCCCCGCACCCCTTTTGTATGGTCTCAGGTTTGTCATTTAGTTCTCCCAGTTTAGGTTTCTTCAGTTGTTTTGTCATGCCTCACTGCCTGTTTCTGCCATTGTCACGTTGTAAATAAACATCACTCGTATCATCAGTC
>NW_005187657.1:689824-696795 GCF_000239375.1 Pundamilia nyererei | reverse complement strand
GGGGGGACTGTTTGTTTGGAGAGAAGACACTTGATCTCAGCAGCCCTTCCAAAGACCGATGGGCAGGGGGATTTTTGTTTAGACTTTAACATTTAACATGTATGTCTTTTGTCCTGTCTTCCTCCTCTCACTCCTAAAAGCTTTCAGCAGCTGCCCCTTCCTGAGCTTATTCCTATTGGGGGGGAGTTTTTCCTTCCCACTGTTGCCAAGTGCTTGCTCAAAGAGGTCCCCCTGATTGTAGGGGTTTTCTCTAGTATTATTGTAGGGTCTTTACTTTATAATATAAGAGATAAGATAAGACTTTGTTGATCCCACGACAGGGAAATTTTTTGCGTTACCTCAGCTCAGGTACAGATATCAGAAGGAAAATACAAAAAATACAAATAAAATAAAGAATAAAATTTAAAAAAGTAAGATAATACACTATATACAACGGTAGCATACACAGTATGTGATTATGGATATGGTTGTGGAAATATGGAAGACATAAACTATATAGCTTAACATAACTATTCTACCACTACTAGTCCAATGTATAGACATGTTCACACACACACAGGTGCACACTAAATATACATATGTATACACATACATACATATATACCTGCACACATCCATACACATAGCATATACATCTGGCTAGAAGGAGACATCTTTTTAGGGGCAGGGATAGCTCGGTAGGTAGAGTGGTCGCCCCATAATCGGAAGGTCGTAGGTGCGAATCCACTGTACCTTCCCTGCACACTGCTCCCCGTGCACCTGCTTACTGGCTGCCCACTGCTTCACTGAGTGAATGGGTCAAATGCAGAGAGAGTAAGTATACATTATAATTATTACAGAAGGTCCATTATGCATGAAGTGGTGTCCGTGGATGTCCACAATGTCCAGTTACTTATGACTTTGTGATTGAGGAGTTATACTGCTGTTGGGATGAATGATTTGTGAAAGCGCTCCTTCCTGCAGCAAGGGTGCCTCTTGAGCTTGATATAAAGTCTCTTAAGGCAAATGTTGTTATGATTTGGTGTTATATGAGTGAAACTGAACTGAATTCAACCTGTTAACTGGGGTCTGTAGAGTCTAAAATTTAGCAAATGCAGTTTTGCAATTTCTCTGAGCAGATTTTGCATTGACTTGGGGTGAATTTGCTTTAGCTTTCACTACTGGGAAGCTTTTGGCAATTTGTTAAACCATACAGGTCTTTGATATCAGTTGTTTGCTGGGTCGTTTTTTTTAATATGACACATGTGAACATGTGATCAGGTTATTTTAACTTTGGTCTTTGCATGGGCATTACTTAGTTAGGGTCACAACCCAAGATAAGGGTCTGTGTAACTTTGAAGCTAATAATAATCCAAGCTTCCTTCACTTCCTCCTTATCATACCCATTTTCAATGGGCTGAAGAATAAAGCTATTGTGGAATTCCCAAAAGCTGCAATTTTCTAATTGTGACTTATGGCTGTCTTCAGAGCAGAGACAGTCCCAAAAGATTCCTGTGTTGTATTTTTTGTCTCTATGGGTAATTTCTCCCTTCATAATTAAATAGGGTTGATTTTTTTAAAATAACACAGGCATTCACACTTTATTAACGAAGGTACAGACATGCCTGCTTTGATGGCTCCACCAATCCATGTGAGGAGGGAAAAAAACATTAAACACCAGTCTGCGGGGCCCACGAAACTGTGCTCTCTAAATTTCTTTTTATTTATTATGACTGTAAACGTCATAAACACTAAACTAGAAAAATTAAGACAAACACACACACAAAAGAAGCATAAAAAGAGTGTAAGATTCTAGTAAATAGGGTGTCATCTAAGGTTTTAAGTTTTATTTTTTTAACTGAGAAACCTTATTACAAAATCAGATCAGAAGACATGACACAAGTACTCGGGGCAGTGATCAAACAAATGTGTAAAAGTACTCTGGCTCTATAATGTTCTGTGGTAGCCTTTTCTACAGGCAATACTTTTCAGCTTCAGTTAACGGTGATTATTCTGCTAAATAAAATTATTTCTGAAAATCACTTTAGTTCAAGGAAATGTATTTCCAAAAAACAGCAGCTGTGTTTTAGTGCAGTATTCCGTTTTAAAGCTGCTTTTCATGAAGAGATAAAACTTCCAAAACTGATTTCCTTGAAACCACGCTTGGAGTTAAGTTCAGTCTTGCGTTATATTAGTGAGCTACTGCATTTGATCCTTGTAATTTAGCAGCCTTTCCCCTAATGTTCATTATCGGTCCCGTTTTAAACGAAGACCTGCACTTTAGTGTGCAGAAACGCTGCTAGGCATTAAAATTTGATGTCGACCGACTGGCCAGTGAAAACTCTTTAAAGGTATCAAATAGTAATCCCCACGTTAAGTAATTAAGTCCCAGTGGCTTTTAGGAGAGAAAATCAATAAACTGTGCGGTTTAATTTTTCATTCACTTGACCAGGAGTTTCTATAGTTGTGTCTTGAAATAAGCAAAATATAAAAGTTACTATATTAATTTTAATATTGCTATGATCTACGATCCACGATTGAATACATTTAGAACTGTTTGTTCTGTTAAGCTGCGATAAATATCGTCCTAATTTAAATCCGCGCGTAGTCATTGATCATTTCCAGAATCGTTAATATTTAAAATAACAACATGCTGTTTGTGTGTATTAGCTTCAATTTTGAAATTTATGTTAGTTTTATTGTCTGCGGGGAAACATTCCAGCAGCACCGTGTGCAGTTCTGTTTCGGTTAAACGGTGTTTGTGTCCCATCATCCCTCTAAACATGAGTTAATGATGTCGATGCAACAACAAAGGAGCAGCGTACCATTCATTTATTTCAGTGATTCATATTTCAGCCCATTAGACCAAACTATCAATGTTCCCAATTTTTGCAGCATAGATTAAAATTGACTGCGTTGTGTTCTTTGAACTGGGGCCATTTCTTTGGTTGCAAAGAGTTCAGTTCACGGGCCCACTTCAGCCGTCAGACCGTCGGCCGATCACAGAATTTAAATGTAACGGGGTTCAATGCATTTTTTCTGCGGGGTCTATAAACACTGTTGCTCAGATAAATGTATGAAATGTTAAAAAAAACGAAAAATGTGTAAATGCTACTCAAATTCCCTTAAGCAAAAAAAATGTGGTTTTTGTTTTCTTCATTCATATTTCTACAGCTCCTCTTAGCTCAGCGCCGCGCAGCTGGGAGAAAATGGCCCAAACTGAATTTTCAATCTTTTCCCACCAGCGCTGCAACAAATGAAAACTACTGAATTTAGCGTCAGAGAATGAAGAAAGAGCACAAAGGGTTTGTTTCAGGTTGTTAAGCGAAATATTCGGCTGAAGGCCTGAAGGCCCGCACAGTAAATGTCCAAAAAAAGTGCCAAAAGCAGAAACATCTTCAACTTGTTTCCAACTGATCGTGTGCGGCGGTTAATTTGTGTTTTAGAGAGCAGTGGCCTGTTTAACCAGTTGAGCTCGCAGGCCTGAAACCGGATCTTCATCTCTGTCTAATCTCTGGCAGTTTGACTGGTGTCCTCGTGCGCTGGGAGGGGAGTATGGGATGTGGGGGTGTTGGGGTTCTCCTGCAAACGCACACAGAAAGACGCATGCACTAGAACTACCGGAGCTCGCGTGAGCACATACATTCGAGTTCAGGAAGTGGCGCGTGAAGCAGCCTAAATTCCTCGCGCAGGAGCGGGGGCTCGCGGCGGCTCGTGGAAGCCATGGATCACATAGGGATACTGGGGGCGCACCTGCAGCAGCACGCGCAAGTGGAGTCCATCAGTTTTGGCATCGATCAGATCCTCAGCAACGTGGAGCAAAGCTGCATGTTGGGCACGAGGATGCACGAGCCGGACTACGGACACCTGGCCTACAACAGCGGCGCGAGCGGCGGCGTGAACGGAGGTTTCACGTGCAACAGCAGCGGATATAACGGCAGCGCGTGCGGGATGTCTTCCCTCGGCGGTGCTTATCAAATGAGTATGGGCGTGAATATGAACGGTGCTAACGTCAACTCCGCCGGGGTCATCCGTGTCCCCGCTCACCGGCCTCTGAGCGCCGGGAACTCTTCCATGCCTGCGATGAGCGGGACCATCAACAACCTGTCAGCGCTCACGTTCCCATGGATGGAGAGCAATCGACGCTACACTAAAGACAGATTCACAGGTATCCACTTATTATTATTAGAATTGCTAGAAGTAGTATTTATTGGTCCTTGCTATGATGACAATGTAAATGTACCTGGCAGACTGTTTTGCGGCCTCTCTTCATTTTGTAGCCCGATTATTCATTGTTTAAAATAAAAAAAGAACAATATGAGTGTGTGTGGAAGAGAGGATAAAATAGCAATACTAAACGTTAGTTTAAACTCGGTACTTTTTAATTAAAAGCAAATGTCCACTGACAATAAAACGGGGGGAAGAGAAGAATCCGTTATTCTCAGCAGTAATTTGTACACGGACAGAATACGCGTGAAAACCTGTGGCTGCCTCTGTGTTTGTGGAGCCGCTCCGGAATTGTAGTGTTTAGTAACTGCACCGTGTTTCTAATATAAAAATATTGATTTTAAATGTTGAAAATATAATTTTGTTTATAAGTAAATATGTGGCTGATTTGCCGTAAGGCAACGTGGTGGTTTGCCCATGGTTTTCAATCCCTGAATTAAAATATATATACATAATTAAAAAAAAGATTTCTGCATTATATTAAAGGAAACTATTGATACGTGTGATATATGTAATAGTTTTATTTATTTTTACGGAGCTGCTTTTCTCCTGCTACGCTGCTGGTGCGCTCTCGGTTTCTTTTTGCTCTGCATATCCTGCTTCCCTGTCCTGTCTCATCCTGTCCTTTCCTTTCTCGTCCTTCTGCCCTTCTCTCCTGTTTAGTGTCCCTCTCACCCCTCACTGTAACACGTCGTGTAGGTCACCCTTATCAGAACCGGACACCGCCGAAGAAGAAAAAGCCCCGGACGTCCTTCACCCGCTTGCAGATCTGTGAGCTGGAGAAACGCTTTCACCGGCAGAAGTACCTGGCGTCGGCTGAACGTGCTGCGCTGGCCAAAGCACTGAAGATGACCGACGCACAAGTCAAAACCTGGTTCCAAAACAGACGCACCAAGTGGAGGTGAAGTTACCAGTGTTTGTACAAAATCTAGCGAACATGCGCTGAACAGACATTCTTTATCAAAGACCGCGTGTCTATTTGGTTCCTAGGGGGTGTCAGGAAAACCATCTGTGTTTTTTAAAGGTCTCCTTGGATCCAAATACTCCACCATGAGTTTCCCTTTTGTGACGGTATCTTGTTGTGTTCTTATTTGCACATTTACCGTAAATCCTCATAGAGGTAGAGGCTGTAATTTCATTGCAGGATTGTGGTGAAGTGCCTGAAGGCAGAAAACTTCCTCCCAATTTAACAAGGCCATTGGACAAATGAATTCAAATGAAATGAGGCTACTAATAGCTACTGGCATGTATATAGCTCAACTTGGAGACACTGAAACAGGCGCTCTGTGAAGATTTCTGGCTCTGTGACTATTAAAATGTGGTAATATTGTTGAACATTTCTCTGTCTGTAGAAATCTCTTTTTTTGTCCTGGAAATAATCATTTTCTGTGTCACAGAAAAGCTCAGGAAAGGCTTTTAATACTACTTTCCCATTTCTACATTTTTAAGAGCAAATTCAGCAACAGAAAACATTTTCATAATAATAACTATTAAAGATCAAACATCACTGCTATTTGAAAGAAACTGTTTGCATTAGCCTATTTTAGTTGAGCTACATGAAAACATACAGCATAACTCTCCAAATTCTCTGTCTCTCCCAGAACAAACCGATGTAGCCTGATTCTGATCCCCGGAGCGTCACAGCTCGTGTTTGTACACTGTGCTGAATCTGTGCTCGATTTCATGTCACTCTGTTGTTGATACAGGCGGCAAACGGCAGAAGAGCGGGAGGCTGAGCGGCAGCAGGCCAATCGGATCCTCATGCAGCTGCAGCAGGAGGCCTTCCAGAAGACGATCAACCAACCCGTGACCCCAGACCCGCTGTGCCTACAGAACAGCTCTCTATTTGCCCTGCAGAGCCTGCAGCCATGGAACGAGAATACCGCAAAGATAAGCAGCGTAACTGCCTGCGAGTAGAATCAGCACAAACCATCCAGCAGGGTGTCCGAGAGACTGCTTAATAGCAGAGAAGCTGGCTAAAGCTTACATGCAAGGTCATGTCCCTGTTCTTGTTGTCACCCATCTACTGTCAGACAGACATTGAAGCGCCATCAGACAGAGTCCCCCAGCACTACTCGCTCTTAATGGGGATCACAGTCTGAGGTGGATCCTTCAGTGGTCTGGAGTGAATCCAGCTCTGCAGACACCAAGGTTTAATCTTCGGGAATAATTTGGAGGAGTACTGATGGACAGTGTTACAGAGTGGCATCGAAGAGTTGTTGTAGCTACTGTAATTTCCTAAAAGAGACTAAATGATTAATGGCTAAATAACGTATTTTCATATGGGGTCTCTTACAAAAAGAATATGCTTCTGCAATCAGTGTCTATCCAGCCCCTCACAGCAGTTTGTGATGTAACTGCCACTTTTCATCTGTTGACTTGTGTTGCTGGACACAAGTTTTCACCTTTTTGTGTTCCATATTATCCTACACTATGTCATGCACATGAAATGAATTTTGGCTTACTGCAGCATAAAAGAGCACTTATTTTATCACCTGAGATGAATAACAGCGAGAGTGAGAAGAGTAAACCTGTGTGTTTCACCCCGTCTTACTGCAGCTCGGCTATATATGGTCCAAAATCATCCGATTAATGGGGGAACAAATACCATGGCACTTTACAAGTACGTTTAACAAAAAACATACTTTTCACCACAGTTTAGCTCATATTACATTTTCTTTTCTCTTATTTCTGTAAAAGGCTTTTACAGACTGTATTTTCACCACTGTAAAGCAAAGGATCTTAGACCTGACACCAAAAAGCAA
>NW_005187657.1:679015-688104 GCF_000239375.1 Pundamilia nyererei | reverse complement strand
ATTTGAGAGATGTAGTCATTGAATGCATTTTGTGCCAAAACAATGATAACTGGTCCTCAGTTTGGCCCACATAGACTTCTGTTGTGCTCACTGTGTGAGGAGTTTTGCAAACGTGACCTAAGTATTGAGACATGTGTCCTAGCGTCTGTAAAAAACTGTAAGCTGATGCTGTGGCCAGTGTCTCTGTGAACTGGACTCATATGAGACTGGACTGTATATACTGGGTGTGTGCTTTTGCTTTCTCTCACTTGATTCAGGTGCCCAACACTTTTTTGTCCTGTGAAAACAGCTGACTCCACTGTCAACTGGCAGTACAAGAGCAGAGGGAGTTTCTCGATCTTCATCTGGGCAGCTGAACACTCCAGGCGCACAGTGCTGTACAACAGTTAGAGGGCTAAGTTCCAAAACGAAACTGCATTTTAAGTGACTGTTAATAATAATGTTATATCATTACATTATCATTCTGCATGCTTTAATGTCAAAGAATTATTTTACAGCTGCTGCTTGAAATAAAGTTCAAGTATTTTAATTGCAAGTCGTGTCTGAAATTTTATATTTTCAACATATACCAATACTAGGGCCATAGTGTGTGTGTGTGTGTGTGTGTGTGTGTGTGTGTGTGTGTGTGTGTGTGTGTGTGTGTGTGGTGGTGCGGAGTATTGTATGAAAATGTTCATTTTGAAGGGATGATGACTGCCATTCATTTAACCTCTTAGGTGGCATTATTTTATTGGCTGGTTGTTTATGATTCACTGTGTAAAGTTTTTATTCTAATAACTTTTGCTGCCACCTTAATTTGACAGCAAAGGTTCTTCCATCTAAAATTTGGTGCACTGGAAATATAAAGTAGAATAACATCACATTACTCATCGATTTAACTCACTGGTAAATGCGGAGGTGCACATGATAAAAAGAAAGAATATGGCATGCATATGTTTATTATTGTTGTCATTATTATTATTATTGCTGTTGTTTTGTATTTGTATATTTAATTGTTCTTTTATCACTGTTTAGATCGGGACTATTTGTCATGATTATTTAAGTTTAATGGGAAAAATACTTTTGTTGCACGTAAAAATAACACTCCATTCATTGTGCCTGTGTGGTGTAAACAAAACAGAAAAGTCCTCCACAGCTGTGAGATCACGTGTATCTTGTCTTGTACTGTGAACATTCTCCTAAGCCTTCCATCCTCGGTGGGTTTATCGGACAAATTTGGAAAAACTGTGACCCCGTGTTTTCCGTCCAGACCAGCTGTGATTTGCACACGCAGGCAGCGCTGAGCGCTGATTCAGGGAGCGGCTGCTCTGCTTTCCTTTGCATTCTGTTAGCAAAGCGCGCGTTTTTGTACTGCTTGATCTCATTAATTTAACTGAAAATTAAAACTGCGAACTAGATTAAAATTGGATGAATTGCACAACCTTATTTTCTACATGTGAAGCTGTATTTTAATTAAATAATTAAACCGACGAGTCAATATCAAAGCGGATATTTAGCCTTTATCTCCCCCTGCTGGCTGCATGCAGCACTGCACTGGCTCGCCGATCACTTTTCGTCGCTAGATGATGATGAAAATTGCGTAAATGTTAGTCGACAAACAGTAACGTCATTGTATAAGTGCAGGCGGAGTACATAGAAAACAACTGCTGGTTTCTGTTTTTCAGAGATGTCTCTTCTGCGCGTGTGTTCCAGACAGCTGTTCTGGAACAGTCCAGCTGTGGAGCCGCTTTTCACAGGTCAGTTTGTTCGCTTCAGTAAGAGAAAACGGAACCTGGAAAATGAACTATATTTGCAAGTTGTTGTTGTTCTTTAAATGCTTTATTTAAATCATCTACCCGCAGAACAAAAGAGCAGAGCCAGGAGGAGGTCCTGTACATAATTAATGAACAGAAGAGTCCGTATTCTAAATAGTGGATAAATGTTTCTTCTTGATTGGAAAGAGGGTAAATGGTAAATGGCCTGTATTTATATAGCGCTTTACTCGTCCCTAAGGACCCCAAAGCGCTTTACACTACATCCAGTCATCCACCCATTCACACACTGGTGATGGCAGCTACGTTGTAGCCACAGCCACCCTGGGGCGCACTGACAGAGGAAAGTTACAGACGGGATATGTTGCATTCTGTAAGGGAGAAAACTCACACTTCTTGACATTTAAGTGGGTCTAGAAGCAGCTGAGAAAGATCATAGATATGTGTTAATGTGTGCAACACACAACAACAATGTTCAGTGACTAAGAGCAAACCACAGCAGCCTCCATGAACAGGATCCAGTAACCGTCACAGTGGCAGATATCCAGGAAAGGGTCTCTGGACAGCACCAGGCTAACAAAGAAGCTAACTGCACTCCACGAGCACCTGGCAGTACAAATGAACCAGCTGCTGATGGACAAGATTGACTTGGAATGGCTAAATGATTCCCAAGGATCCCCAGAAGGGACCAGTCCCATCCAACTACCACCAATAACCTGCCTCAATACAATAGGGAAGCACCTGTCAGGCATCATAAGTGCTAAGATGAACAGTACATGTTTCAATACATGATCAGGGCACTGAAGGGAATTGTCAAGCACACTAGAGGAGCAAAACATAAGCTAATGTTAGATGGAGCAGCCACACGAGACTGACCAGACTGAACAACCTGTGCACCGCCTGGATTGACCACAAGAAGGTGTATGTCTCACACATGGCTTCTAGAGTGCCTAGAACTGTACAAGATAAACAGTACCCTGAGAGCAGCAGCAACTCAGTGTTGATGCGGCGAACAGCACTACAGGGCAGGAGTGAAGGAAACATCGACTCACTGATCCATGCCGCTAACATCTGCAGCGGTGACATCAGAATGTCATTTGGACTGGAGAAATGTAATTGAGTGGTAACAAAGAGCGCAAAGGTAGTAATTGAAGGCAAAGGGGAACATTACTGAGGATAGCAATATGTACCTGGAAATCCCCCTGGCAAAGGGAAACCATGAAGAGGCCGCCAGGAAAGCCACAACCACCAAATATCTGCAGAGTAAGCTGAATGGGAAGAACAAGATCCAGGCAATCAACATCTACGCCCTGCTGGGATAATAACCTGGCCAAAGGAGGAAACAGAAGCCACTGACATCAAGACGAGGAACTTCCTTACCATGCATGGAGGATTTCACCCCAAACCCAGCACCCTAAGTCTGTATGCTAAGTGGAAGGAAGGTGGCCGAGGACTAGTGAGTGCTAACGCCAGTATACAGGAAGATAGGTACAACTGATAGTATGCATAGTGAATATTTTAGGCAGCAGAAACCTGAGAAAGAAGAAGAGCAAGAACAGGAGCCATCATGGAAGGTCAGGCCCTTTCCATAGAAGAAGTGGCCAGGGTACAGATCTTCAACAAAACAAAAGTAGACAAGACGCCATTGAATAAACTGGAACCTAATACTTGAGTGTGTCTCTTCCTTCAGGGTGTTTGCGGGCAGCCAGCAGAGCGGTGAATGACAAGGAGCCATTGAAGAAGGCCAAAACCCCAAAAGGACGGTTTGACAACCTCGAAGAGACGAGCAAAGATGTACTAGAAAGTGAGAAAGAGACAAAGCGTTTCTGCACCTAGTTAACAAACAGTTACAAACTGCACTGAACAAGTTGACAACCAAAGTGATCAGCGAACAAACTGTAAATAATACTGTTAATAATCAGGGATGATGAAGAATGAAAGTGCTGTTTCTTTATTACAGTCTCTGTCTTTAGAAACACGAACAGAGATTAAGATCAAACAGGAGAGTAAAACTGTTGATCAGTGGTTAGCACTGTACTGGGTTCTCCTCCAACAGTCTTAAAGCATGCAGTTAGTGAGAGTGAATGGTTGTCAGTCTCTCTGTTAGCTCTGCAACAGGCTGATGACCTGTCCAAGGTGTACCTCACCTTTCGTCCTGTGGCAGCTGGAATCGTGTCCTGCTCCAAATAAAATCAGAATTTCAGAGCTCCCAGTCAGAGTTTCAATCTGGAACTTCAGTTTGTACTTCCTATTCAGAAAGTCAGAGTCAACCCACCAACCCTGAGGGACCAGTTCAAGGTGATGGTGGTAGTGAGTTTAAACAGCAGTGGGACTGTAAAACTTTCATCTGTACTGCCACTGTTTTGGATTCAATAAGTGAGCCATAAGCAGCACACTGAGCCGCCTCTGTCCATGAACGCGCTGCAGGAGTGTGTTTAAGCTCTAAAAGCTAGTATGCTACATTGGTAGTTATACATGAATGTTTTTATGAGCATGCTATGGTTTTTTCTCACTTTTCAAACGTTGTTACTGGAACACACAAACTCAGGAGTCACATCCACGTTCTGTCCGACATCTGGGATTAGGGCTGCTCAATGAATCGAATTTTAATCTCGATTACAATCTGGGCTTTCAACGATCATTAAAAATGACTGAGCCGATTATTAGCCCCTCCCTCGTGCTTTACTCTCGCGCTGCTCCGTGTGGCAAATCGAGCGCACCTCTCTGCATTTCGAACACGCGTCACAACAATTAAGAGGACCCGAGGGAAGCTCAGCAGAAGTTATTTGGAGAGGAGAGTGACTGCTGTTGGTTGAAAAGAGGTAAAAAAACCTTCAGTGGTGTGGAAGCATTATGGGTTCAGTCAGACTGGATCAAGTAGACACAGTGTGTAAACTTTGCTACAGTAGCTGCACCACAGAGCAACACTGCAAAGTTCACTAAACATAGATGTTTACATTTATTTTTATATTGCAAACATTTGCACTGTTATCAGTATTTTCACTATTTTATATTATTTTTTGACAATCTTTAAAGTCATTATTCAACACATTGTTATCGTTAAATAAATATCGTCAAATAATCGAGATTCAGTGTCAGTGAAAATAATCGTGATTATCATTTTTGCCATAATCGAGCAGCCCTATCTGGGATGTTGGTTTTTGGGAAGTGTTTATAGGGATTAAGTTTAGAAATGGCTCACAAGTGCAAACTGTAATCTCCAGAATGACCATGAAGTGAAATCAGAAACGGCCAAAGTCGTTGAAATGGATTAAACATTTTTAGACTATGTGCTCAGTCCTCCTAACAAAACATTTTCATTTGAATGGACAGTGCGTTTATTTAGACTAGGTATATTTTTATATTTAATATGCATTTTCATTACAAATTGGTCTACAGCACAGGTGTCGACTTCCAGGCCTCGAGGGCCGCTGTCCTGCTTGTTTTCCAACTAACCTGCCCTTTTAGCTTCTTATTGGCAAAGCACACCTGATCCAGGTGATCAACAGCAGGTAGGGCAGGGATATCTCAAAAACAAGCAGGATGCTGGCCCTCGAGGACTGGAGTTTGACACCCCTGGTCTAGAGGTTTCAAAAGGTCTGAAACTCACCTTATTGTAAACTGAGAAAAGGAAAACTGTCACTGAAGATCTCAATTACTCTTATTTTTTCAGAGTTCCCTGATGATGTGAACCCTGTGACGAAGGAGAAGGGGGGCCCACGGGGTCCAGAGCCAACTCGCTATGGAGATTGGGAGAGGAAGGGCCGGTGTGTAGACTTCTAGCTCATTATCTGTAAATTAATATGTACCTTATGAGTATGGAGATGTACTGTAAAATGACATACTGATGCAGTTTGGATGTGTATGTAGCCATTAGTGGTTTTCTGTCTTTTGTTTAATCGTGATGGAGGAGCAACGAGCAAGTTGCCAAATGAAAGTAATAAAACAACAAAGATACTTTGTGTTTTCATTGATGTCAATAGAAGTATGACTACAGAGACACCTCTGTTCTGCTAATCTATTGACAGAAGAATTCCCCCACGCTGTTTTTCTACCATTTTCATTTTATATCAAAGCAGGTGCAGGAATATAAGCAGGTGCTTGGGTTCACTGCAGTGGAACGTGCACACTTACGTTGTGTTTGTTGTGTCCTGTTACCATCATATACAGAGAGCTAACTGAACACTCAGGCCAGGCAACAATTACACATGAAAAAGTAATTAAATATCAGTCGAAACCTTTAAACACAGCCTTCAACTTCAAAGAGCCACAATAGTCTTCTGTCACAGACCTAGTTCATCTCATACTTAATGGGTTAATGTTCAAAAAAGTCTAAATCACTTACCGGTAAGAATTTTACGAGTTTGACTTTGCACATTGATGGTGTTCTGCTACAGCTCTGAGAAAGACATGACTGTCGGTTCTTTCTCCACATATATATATGTTCAGGTTGATAAATATAAAAGTGCTGGGGTTACAGGATCGTGGTCCCATGTCCCTTCTTCAGGCGGCACCCAGCTGGGAACCATGGGCTAAGGCCCGGCTACCAGGCACCCTCCGCAGGCCTGGCGCCAGAGCGGGGTCCCCTTTAACCCTACATCGGTCAGGGTGAACTGTTCCCTCAGTGTTGCACTTACAGGAGCCTTTAACCAATAGAATGAATAAGAAAATATAATAATGATTCTAATGACAGGCCTCACACTGACAGTGTGGGAAGATGCCTTGGAGGCTGCTGCGTGTGTGTGTGTGTGTGTGTGAAAATGATGGGAGGGGATTTACTCCGACACTAAGAAACCATTAATGTAAAAGAATGAATGACTTTTCAAATGTATGATTTAATAAAATTAATTGTATTTAGTATATTGTGATTGGCACAGGATTTTGAAGAGAAATGAGCTAATGATAAATGTAATTAAATCCAATTGACACTAGGTGATTGTACGTCCAGACTGGAAGATTGAGGGAGAGATACAAATCAGCACTTGGCAGAGTATAAAAGAGTGCACACAGGACATCCAGCGTTGTTACGTCCTCGAGTTCTTGTAATGAGCAGAAGACATCATCAGCTATGGGATTCCACAGTTAGAAATTATAGCAACCAATGCCAACACTGTGGTAAGAACAACCAAATCTATTATATCCACACAGAGACGGGCACTTTGTGCATCTTTGAACACTACTCCACCATAAAAATATGCTGTTATTTTCTGCTGCCTGTTCGTCTATTCTGTAGGTACATTGAGCTCATATCCGGGGCTCAGTTCCTTGCGTGTGTACACATAACTGGCCAATGAAGATGAATGTCGTTATTCTCTTTTGTTTTTTGTTTTCTCCTGCTGCACTCTCGTCCAAATTCCAGTAGGTGGCAGCAACGCTCCTGTAAGTTAGTTTGGCAACGACCATAAAACTCGCGAGAAGAAGAGCTCCGTCACAGTCACGTACCGTAAGAAAGATCCATTCACTTTTTTTACCTTTATTTTATGTGTTTCTGTGATTACTACTTACTTTTGTGTGGTTGAAATGTGTCTTATACCAAATATGTTTTATATACAACAAATACCAAGCTATAATGAAACACCAGTAGGCTAATAAATATAGCCGAGTGGCAGTAAATCGACATTTCCTTTATAAGGCACAACCTGGATGCTAATAACACTGTTTTGAACAGGCTTGTACTCAGCAATCATTACGGCTCTAACGACTACACCCTGCAAGGAGGCAGGCTGGGGACCAAGCTACAGCGGGTGGATGCTCCGAGCTGAGCTACGCTGCTAAATATCTGTCGTTTCTTTTCCTAAACAAGATAGTTTTAATATATTTTCTATAACTGGCTGTTGGTCTGACTTACACACACACACTGCTGAATAACGGGAAGTGTCATACAGTTTGAACAGGAAACTTTATGAGGCTGAACATGTTTGAGTTTGCCGTGTAACAGTGGAAGATTTCATCACAGAGCGAGGTTCGTCAGTAAGAGTCAGCGCGGACTTTGTTACTTGTGGGTTTTGTTTGGGCTGGTGTTTTTTATCCGGGCTGTCGTTCGTGGACTGTGACGCTCAGCACTACAGACTAGTGAAGATGAACCATGACAGAGGTCACGAGGGGACAGAACATTAGTCCTCTGTGCTTGTTGTTGTCGTCGTTTCCTCCACGTCCACGCTGTGTCGATGATGACTGCATGTAGTCAGAGAACCGATTTGTTCTATGCATCGCGAACATGCGGATATCCTGTTGCTGCTGGAGTTAAAAAGGGAATCGTTTTGTTGCTGTGTTGCATTGAATGTACTGATCTATTTACAGAGTGCGGTGCAGTGAAGTAAACTCGAAACTGTATTATTTGCTTCAGCAGTTTACAGCAGCAAAATTAAATTAATATATAAGAATAACAGGGCAGCACGGTGGTTAGCACTGTTGCCCCACAGCAAGAAGGTCCTGAGTTCACTTCCACCATCAGGCCGGGGTCTTTCTGTGTGGAGTTTGCATGTTCTCCCCGTGTTTGCGTGGGTTCTCTCCGGGTACTCCGGCTTCCTCCCGCCGTCCAAAGACATGCAGCTTGTGGGGATAGGTTAATTGGATAATCCAAATTGCCACTAGGTGTGAATGGTTGTCTGTCCCTGTGTGTTGGCCCTGCGACAGACTGGCGACCTGTCCAGGGTGGACCCCGCCTCTCGCCCTATGACAGCTGGGATAGGCTCCAGCGCCCCCCGCGACCCTGAAAAAGGATAAGTGGAAGCGAATGAATGGATGGATATAAGAATAACAGCATAAACAACTTTGGACCAGAAACAGAACATTAAGCAATGACATAATTTAAGAATCCAAAGCACCCATCACTCATAGACCAGCTTTGCATCATATTTAATTGCCGACTGCATCTGGGTCCAAGGACTTGCTCGTTAGGGCTAAATGATGAGCTACCTGCCACCTTCCGCTGCAAAGATCTTCTTCACATATCGTTGCCTTCTCTACAGCACTCAAGGACAAACCTTTCCTTTTTTACCCCGCCGGGACCTATTTGGACACTCCTTCAGTTCAGAGGTTGCAATTGGGTTTATGGGACTTGGCCTGGCAACAAAGGGATGATTGCTAGTCTTTTTCATTGTTTATTATTGTTGCTGTTTTTGTTTTGGTTTGTTTTTTTTGACTCCCTTGACCTCCATACATCTAAGTACATCTCTGTCACGTGTATGTTCATGACTGCTGTTTTCCTGCTTTGCAATACGAAGTTCAATTTAAAAAAAAGAATCTGTTGCGACTTTCATCCGTAAATAAAGCCGCGGCCGGCTGAGTTGGTTGTGTCCCTGTGACGCGCCTCCAATAATCCATAATGAGTCGAAC
>NW_005187657.1:626003-672023 GCF_000239375.1 Pundamilia nyererei | reverse complement strand
TTTAATAAAAGTCTGGTACTGAAGTGGATCTCCATCAAAAACTGGGATCTCCTTTTTAGGTAATGAAGAAAGACTATGTTGTTGGATTAATAAAGCAGTGAGTTCGTTTTGCTTACTCATGACAGATAAGATATTACAGTCTTCTTCATGACCAGAGATGTGAGAAGGTACATGTTTATTTTCACGTGAATTTCTAATGTCTGACTGATATGTCAAGGGATCTTCAGAAAGAGTCTGAGGTTGTATTGGAACTCTGCCTGTGGTTAAGAGAGATTGTGAGTCTATAACATTATGCTCCCTAAAGATATGCACATGTTGCCTTTCATGTACAGGGTTATCAGGACTAGTAATCAGCACTTGAGTTACTTTTTGTCCCTTTTCAAAATATGACTCCATACCATCTGATATTTTTGATAGTGTACTTTTAATACTGGATCCTTTTGAGCCTTTCAGTACTTTCATTTTTGCAACCGTGGCAGCTATATTTGTTTCCAGCTCCAGTTGCTCCCGCTGTCTCCTTAACTGTGCTTCATGTTCCTCCAAGGCATGTTTATCCTTAAGCAGTTTTTGCCTTACCATCAGAGCAGCTGCTTCAGCTTCAGCCATTATTCGTGCTGATGTTGTACTTGATGCTCTTGAGTTTGAGCTTGAAGAACTGACTTTACTCTTTTTGCTTCCTACGTTTGAAAAACTGTCACCTGGCTGTATTTCATCTTGTATGTCAGAATTTGTTTTAACCTGCTTTGGAGATGTTAAGATGTTATGTTTATCATTTGTGGAAGAAACCATCTCCTTTGATAAAACAGTCTCAGCAGAAACGGCCACATCCAAAGTAACAGCAGTAGGCACTTTCTCAGCTTCATTGTCTTTTTCCATAAAAGGTCTTCCAGCTTCAAGAAGCCACTGTTTCACATCTTCAACAAAATCATCATCATTACATTTTGTTATGCGTCCAAACCAGTCAATATGAGCATCTTGTTCATCTTTAGGAATCAATAAAATGAATGCATCATGAACTGCTTTGGCATTTTTATACAAATTATTCAGTTTTTCCAAGTTAAGCAGCACAGCTTTTGCATTGTCATCCTTGTTCATCAATTCTTTAATATCACGAGTTAACCCTTTAATCTTGTTAACATGAGCTTTTCGCTCTTTCTGCAAAGTGTCCATTTTAAAAGCAAGCGCTTTAGCCGTCAGTTTTGCAGATCTTTTTTCTTCCAGTTCATGTTCGGCTTCTTTTATTTGACTCATCGTCACTTTTTCACATGCATCAAAACAACATTATATTCCACAGCTTCAAAGATAGACCACAGCCAATACTTTTCTTCCGTGTAAACCATTGCGCAGCAGCGTCACAGGCTGTCAAAACCAGAGCAGCATCCTCCAGCTTGCCAAATCAAGCACACGCACGCACACAAGCAGATCAAACCAATGTCCCCAATGGACAAGCGATGACACTTACAAACTGTGTTCAAAACATCCAATAATACACAGAGTGAATCCGCGTGTCCTACCGCTTCTGAAGTGTCTGTTGCGCTGCGTTCCACCATGCCAGTGTGACGGTGCCGTTTCCAATTACTCATTTGAGAACAGCGTCCACTCATCTGAAAGCTCCGTGACTCCAAAACGTATGTCCAAAAATCCTCTTCATTGTTTTGATGCGTGCAATAAAAGACAAGAGTTTTTCTGTTGACTAAATGTTGCGACTTTCATCCGTAAATAAAGCCGCGGCCGGCTGAGTTGGTTGTGTCCCTGTGACGCGCCTCCAATAATCCATAATGAGTCGAACATGTACTTTGCGCATTTATTTTAAGAACAAAACAAAAACAAACATTTGCGCTTTCAATCAATTTACAACTAGCGCATGGATTAACTGGTGTGCCAAGAAATGACGGTCAACAGAAAAGTTTGCCCACAAACCACTCACCCAACACACCTGCTGCGTACACCGACATCAGGTAAATAGACTGTGACCACACCCACATACCATCACCTGAGACGCAGGTAAAGCTATACACCTGTGCCACCAAAACAAACAGGAAAAACATAAACATTGACTTTGGCTCTTACAGAATCCAAAACACCTGCTGCCTCTAGTTTGAGCCTTTTGTATGATGATTAATCTGAGAGAACGAATCTCAAATCTCATAACAGTTGAAAGTTTATATACATGTATATCTGGCATGCACCTGGGCCTGCTCACTCACCCTTGTTAGATGCTGGAACCACCTCAACTGGCTCCTTTTAATGTAGAGGAGTAGCGGCTCTATTCTGCCCCTCCCTCCCAGAGCTCCTCAGCCCATCTCTGAGGCAGAGGCCAGCCACCCTTTGGAGGACGCTCATTTCTGCCACTTATATTAGCGATCTCTTTCTTTCGCTCAGTACTCAGAGCTCGTGATCATAGGTGAGGGTAGGGACATCGATTATTATTAATATTAATCATTTGGGGCAGCACAGTGGCGCCGTGATTAGTACTGTTGCTTCACAGCAAGAAGGTCCCGAGTTCCATCCCACCACCCGACTGGGGCCTTTCCGTGTGGAGTGGTTCTCCCCGTGTTTGTGCTCCAGCTTCCTCCCACAAGTCCCAAGACATGCAGTCAGTGGGGTTAGGGTAACTGGAGAATGTGAGTGTGAATGGTTGTCGGTCTATTTGTGTCGGGTTGGCGACCTGTCCAGGGTGTACCCTGCCTCTCGCCCCACGGTGGCTGGGATTGGCTTCAAGATGAGTAAAGAAAATTCCAAATATCAAAAGCAACAGTTTAAGTGTGTTTATGGTGACTTCATGTTGTACATTCATAAACCGACAACAGCAATACATATTAACAAAATATCAGTTGTTTGGACTAAAGTTATCAGAGGACTTTTGTGCATGATTTCAGAAGAAAAGTTGAGCAGGACCTTGCACTATTGGAACTTTGGTTTTTTTTTATGGCTCCATGTTCTGCAAATTTTCAGCAACAAATTATTTGCTTCATAATCTGCTGAATAAATGACATCCTGTATCCTAGAAGAGGAAAACTCTTCCTAGCCAGCACATCTGTTGGATAAGAAAGGACAATAACTCTAGTTTTACCAGACGTTGGATAATTCTTTCTATATTTTCTCATGTACTTTGCTTCTTTCTTGTGTTATTTCAGGGCTGAGGCAAGTCTCCTTTTGTGCAATGGAAGTGAAGGGATGCCGCCAGCGCTGGAAATTAAATTGCAGAGAGCTACAGAGCAAGAGATGCTCAACTCCAGAAGTCACTGAAAGAGTCAAGATAGAAGAGGGGGACAAAGAAGAGCCATACAAAGGTGTTACCATGGCAGCAACCTCCAAGTATCTGACAGGCAGGCAATATCTCACTAGGAAGCCTCTGTTTTCTGTAGAAGAGCATGTGTCCATCTTAAAGAAGACACGTCCACAGAGGCTCATGGAAAAGGTAAGGAACATGGAGAAAGAAGACCTCCAAGTAAAATCTTTGTCCTTTTAGATGGAACAATACAGCAGACGCAGAACGACTTGGCTTTTGTCAAAGGTCCCATATCATGAAAACGCATTTATATAGTGTTATAAGAGTTTTATAAACTGTGAGGTGTAAAATATGTGGTGTCTCTTGCTTCTAGACCTTGTAACATCTCCGCCTCCCACACTTCAAAGTCAGTAAAAAATGTTCTGTGAAAAACATAACTAATCCGTTGGCATGCAGCTAAGATGAAGCTGCTGCCACACAGTGGCAAGGAACCGAAGCACATGTGCTGGTTAATCCCAACATGCTCTGCTGAAACAAATGAATCTGCGCATTGCATCAGTGCAATGACTGCGATTGGCTTGTTCAGTATCGTCGCTTCCTATTATGGATTTCTGCTTTATTTTTCAGCTGCTATCCCTTAAATCAGCTGGAATGTCTAACCTCAAAGAGACTAACCGTCAGCTCGTGTTTGGGTGTCAGAACTCCAAAGCACGAAGGCTAGGCCACAGGCTCTACATGGGTCCAGCACAACAAAAGTATAACTTAGGTGTACTTGCAGTATAATCGTCTCCCACCCTTACAGAACTGAAAGCCCAGTGAATTACTCTCTGAACTCTGTAGCTCCCTAGCAGGGCTAATTAGCTAGTCAGCTTTGAGTTAACGTTAGCTCTATATACCCACAGGCAGAGCTTTGGGGACAAGCATGATGTGGATTTATAACCAGTAGAGAAGCTGATCCTGTGTGTCTGTGTCATCAGCAGCTACTCCAGTTTCCTTTAAAGCTATAGACAGTAAATCATTGGGTTAGAAATTAAGCTCCAGGCAGTTGTATAAATGTATGATACAAAATGATCTTTGTGGTATTTTGTTGTTTAACTTGAAATGTAGGGGTGGCACGGTGGTTAGCACTGTTGCTGCACAGCAAGAAGGTCCTGAGTTCAATTCCACCATCAGGCCGGGGTCTTTCTGTGTGGAGTTTGCATGTTCTCCCCGTGTTTGCGTGGGTTCTCTCCGGGTACTCCGGCTTCCTCCCACCGTCCAAAGACATGCAGCTTGTGGGGATAGGTTAATTGGATAATCCAAATTGCCACTAGGTGTGAATGGTTGTCTGTCCCTGTGTGTTGGCCCTGCGACAGACTGGCGACCTGTCCAGGGTGGACCCCGCCTCTCGCCCTATGACAGCTGGGATAGGCTCCAGCGCCCCCCGCGACCCTGAAAAGGATAAGTGGAAGCGAATGGATGGATGGATGGCACTTGAAATGTAAATGTACAGTATTTCAGGGCTTTAACCTCCTCATTTATCCATAAATGACTGCTCACTGAATAATGTATGCCATCCTTGTCACTTTCTATTATTCTCTTCATCACGTTGTAGCTTAAACGTCTAAGCTGATGTAAACGACTAAATGCCAGAAGCTTTTACTCTGATGCAACAATAAGGTTTATAATGCTACAGTATTTTTCTTGCAGGAGAAACAACAGGACAGAAGTGAACATCATAATATTAAATTCTTGCCCAAACCAAGAGAGGAGCTCATCCCACAGAGACTTAGCCCGTCTCCCATTGAAATATCACTTCCCTCTACCTCTGAAGAAGACCTGGGCTCACCCTTGGGTGTTTCAGAGCTGCACCATGAGGACTCCGCTACATTTGGAACATCTTTCCCTGGAAACAGATTGGCTCAGCAGAGCCTCTCAAGGTCTAACTTTAAAGTCTGTGGACTTGACCTTCCCCCGAAGCCCAGACTGACCTCCACGGTCCTTTATCCTACGTACAGCCCCTGTTCAAACAAACGAAGCCAAGCTCAGCGTGTGATAGAGAGCCGGAGGGAGAGAAGTTGGAGAGAAAGAAAACGGTGTTCTTTTGGAGTAAACTCCAAAGAGATTCCCAAGTCTCCCTATCAGGCAGACTACTGGGCCTGTGCCATCCCTGAAACTCTGCCCCCATCTCCAAACAGGCACTGCACAGCATGGGACCCAAACAAGGAGTACCAGGAACTGCTGGATTACACCTACCCACTAAGACCAAGACAGGTAGACAGTGAATGGGACAGCTCCAAGAGCCTTCAGGATGACAGCCTTCAGACAAACCTCAACCTGCAGGACTCAGGAATTGCAATGGGCCACCTATGTAGTTCCACCAGCCTGCCAGGGTTGGACATTTCAACCGGTGCAAGAGGACAGAGCAGTGAAAGAATCGCTCTCAGCTCGAATTATATGTCACCTGACCTGCAGTTTATCACTAGATCTTCAGGTGAACCACTATCCCTGCTCTCTTTGTCCTCGGACTGTCTGGACTGCAGTGAGGATGGAGGGGAAAGAAATCCTTTTGTTAATGATAGTCTCAATGATCAGCACCATATGCGATCCACATCTACCTTTTCTGCTTTCATACGCTCTGAAAGTGTACTTCGACAGTCCAGGTGTGTGCACGGGGACCTGGATGAGGAATTCCGGCCTCTTCCAGACCAGGTGGAGGAGCTGCAGCTCCTGTCCAGACAGGTCAGTACTATATGTACGCTGACTTTACCACTCTGGTGATTGTGCAAGCAGAACCATTTACATCAGCGGTCTCCAACCTTTTTTGCGCCACGGACCGGTTCATGCCCGACAATATTTTCACGGACCGGCCTTTAAGGTGTCGCGGATAAACACAACAAAATAAAACCAGTACCGGTACCGAAAAAAACAAGATTTATTCATAACACACGTGAAAAGCCCCAGGAAAACAGAGTTAACGATAAAAACGATGACAAAATAACGCTGAAAAACGATTAAAACCCTGAAAACCAGACGTTTCACACCTGAGCCTCAACTCTCACGGACCGGTACCGGTCCATGGCCCGGGGGTTGGGGACCGCTGCTTTACATCATTGTAATCATGTTCACAACGTTGTATTTTTACTGTGCATTCCTTTAGCAATTCTTGCTAAAGTAGCAAAACGCATCACATCATCACTGTGGTCCCTGTGTGCAGGTGAGGGAGATGACAGCTCAGCTGAGCTGGCCTGTCACAGCTAACTGGGACTCTCTGGAAACATGCACCACCTCCTGGCCCTCTTCTATCAGCTTGTCAGGAAAACAAGAGGAAAGGACTAAAGTCAAGGAGCTCCAGGAGGACAAACAAGACAGAAATGACTTTAAAAAGTGGAGCACAGAGCACAAAAATGCTCCTCCAACAGGTATTTGTAATAAATATTTGTAAGGATGTTTAGATTGTAGCCCTGTACACAGTTAAAGAATCAAATCACCTTCACTGCAATGGATATATTTCCATCTCTTTATCCAAAAGAGTTCGGATTAATTGTCAGGGTTTGCAGGTGTGTGATTTTGAGATTTCTGATCTTAAGGAAAATACAAACAAAAACTATTCTCTCTCCGTCAGCAGCGGTTTACGTAGGGCATGCTGACGGTGGCTTGGGTCGCCCTAGTCTCAAGAAGGCTGAGACTCTGGTGGACCGGCTGTGTGGGCTCAGCCTGATTGATAATCCAAAGGAGAGCTTGGAGGGCCAGGAGCACAGTGACTCTCTGATGCAACACATCAAGGTAGGGACGCAGTTGGATCTGTGACTGATTTTTCAGACTGAAAGTCATCAACAGATTAAACTCCTGCTATGGCAGATGTCACTAATGAAGCCAGTGTAGGGTTTTGTATGGAGTGGCTATCACTGCTTAGTTCAGGAAGAGAAGTAGCAGTATTATGGCGCTTTAAGAGGTTTACATGACACCACTGATTATTCCTCTTCTCTGGTGTTTGCATCAAGTAGTCCCTGTCTAATAAAGTGCTTTTAATAGTGAAAGGTCCACTAAGCCTTGACTGGAAAGGTGAACCTATCACAGGCATCAGTGCCAAAACCCAAAGCCCCAGGGTCAACAGTCTGGTCTTCAGCCTTCTTATTAAAAAGCTGTGTCATTTTATCCTCTAAGCTTCACTTTAACTGCAGCACAAGCAAACTCAAAGTCATTCATATGCGTCAACACATCATAGTGGCTCGAGCAAAAGGACCAGGGCCACCAAACAATAACAAGGCTGAAGCCGTTACTGTGTTTAAAACACACACACAAAAACTAAACAGAAAATTAAAAAAGTTCAGATGTTTTTCTTACATTTGCGACACATTTACCGTCACAGTGTCCTCATGTTGCTCCCCTGCCACTCAGAGTGCATCATGAATCGTTCAGCAGAGAGCAGCTGGTTCTCCTGTTTCTGTTGTATCCATCGTCAGGCAGTTAGTTATGATAACTTAGCTTTATAATAGGTGAACAAATATCAGCTGAACTGCTGATATCCTTAGAACTCAACAGTATTAAGTTATAATGTTTGCTCTTTTGTTTGAAGTTTTTATAACCTTGACTTAAAGTTCTAGTAATTCAGTCTGTTTTTATGTTTAAGTTATGTCTCCTAGCTCTCCTCCACTCTTTAAGTCCCTCACTAGTCTCTTTGCAGCTGTTCTGGGTAGGGATGGGTATCGAAACCCGGTTCTTGTTGAGAACCGGTTCCCACTGTTTCAGTTCCTTGGAAGTGTTTGCCGTTTTTGCAAACGATTCCCTTATCGATTCCAGTCGCCCCGAATGACGTCACCACGTTGCGGAGCGTCATTTACCTGGCAGGAAACACGGCGGCTCAAACGCTCAAAAGCTTGGTTACACTTTACGAGGACGGATGACAACAGGACAACTTGCAAAGTAGATATTTCATTTAAGGGAGGAAACACTGCGAATATGCAAAAGCATTTGCTCACAAAACACGCGATGACCTTAAATGAATGTCGTGTTTTTAATTCGGTGAATCTCAGCCCAGCAGCAGCCGTAACGTTTGCACGTCCTCTCCTGTTAATGCGGCAGGTAAATAATCAACTAACAGTGCATATTATGTTAGTGCGATCCGCCTTATTACAAACCTGCCATTACTGTGCATTTAGTGACCATGATGAGACAGAGTCTGGCTCAGATGCTGGCAGCTCTCCCTGCAGTCTGCCGGCAGCGTCTCCTTTCAGGCAGGATAGACGAACGTCACCGAGCAGAGACTCAGTTTCAAAGGTTTGCACCCGTTTGCCACAGCAGGTGATTTTCAGTAAGTGAATGTGTTTAATTGTAGGCAGGGACATTACTGGATATTCTTGTGTAATTGCTACAGAATAATTTATGTTATACTTTGTTATTGCTACAGAAGAATATTTATTTTATTATTTTACATTTACAATGTTTTTTTCCTGGGGACCCTGTGACACCCACTGAAGAGCCGCAGGCTGGATCTCTTAAGATCTCACTGTTGGGTTTGTAAGGCCATGTTACTCCTAAATGTCTGTCTTGTTCAAAGAGAAGATATAAAACAAAGTTCTAAGCTAATCGACCTTAGTGTTCTCCTTTTTTAAAAAGAATCGATAAAGAATCGAATCGTTAAACAGAATCGAAAATGGAATCGGAATCATGAAAATCTTATCGATACCCATCCTTAGTTCTGGGGTCTTTGGACATCTCTCACTGGTTTTCTTTCCAGAATCTTTTAAATCTTTCACTTCCTTCCTCTGCCAGGCTTGTTCTGTACTGTGTGACTTTGTTTGAATTTCTCAATGATATGTATCTGTGTATTCCAATATTTCAACCATTATATGATTAAAAGCACCATGAATAATATGTACTGTAGGGCTGCCACAAACGATTATTTTTGATAGTCGACTAGTCACAGATTATTTTTGCGATTAGTCGACTAATCAGATCATCATCCATTGGACGTAAAACGTACAGCTTATTGCACCAGCAGCATCTCTCTGTACAGGGAGTGCAGAATTATTAGGCAAGTTGTACTGTATGTTCCAGGTCTTCTGTTCTCACCTGGAGCTGCTCATCCAGCAGCTGAATGCCATGTCAGAGAAGATGGAGCTGCTGACTGAACCCACTGTGGACGTGGATCGTGGGAAGTCATCTCTGGCTGACTACCAGGTGAAGGCTGAGCCTCTCGAGTTGTTACACTGGCAGCAAACACACAGTCCTGCCCTGAAAAACGTTACCGTGTCTGTTTCACACAGGCTAAAGCAGCACTACTGAAAGTTTTATCAGTGTGCCTGTTAATTGTTAATTGATTTGTAATACAGAGAGATCCTTTGTTTGATGAATTAAGCAGTTCAGTGGCGATAGCAAGTTTGTTTAAATGACACATTTCATCACATTCAAAATCCACGTTCCCAACAGCAAACATACAAACCTATATATGTTTACAATGAAGACAAGAAAAGGTGTAAGTTTACAAATGTGCACACACACAGACAGCTACTGTGAGAACACAATGGTTTGAGTCTGTTTTTGAAATGCACACCTCAGCTCAGCAGGAAGCTTGTGCCAAACAGGACTACAGTAACTGAAAGCACCTGCAGCACACTTAGATCATCATGGGAAGACTTAAAACATCTGCACCTGATGACCTGACAGCTCACACTGGGTTATAGACACTGAAGCCGGTAGCTTGCTGGGGGGAGCATTGAGAGCTTTCTGAACTAATCGAAGGTTTTAGGTAAAAAAAAAAAGGAGTGGCTACACAGGTTCATAGACGCCCCCCTGGAAATAACTTGTATGAACAATTTGAATCTGGCTTCATTCATTTCATAGTACAGAAACACCTCAAATGATCTTTTCACTGTCTACACCAGTTAACTCTGGTGTTCCCCAAGGCTCTCTCCTGGGGCCTTTGGTTTTTATTATTTCTCCTACCTCTAGGTAATATTTTCAAGAAATATAACATCCAGTTTCACTGCTGCACAGATGATGCCCAGCTCTACTTCTCTTCCAAACCCACATCTATTTCTGATTAAGTGAAATCAAGGTTTGATTTACTCATAACTAAAGTTCTGACAGTTTTTTCACCATCATTGATAACTCAGGTTAAGAGTCTGGGTGTCATCCTTCACAGCCCATATAAATCACATCATTCAGTCTTCTTATTTTCATTTTAGTAATACTAACCGCCTTCATCCTTCACTTACTCCAAACAGCACTGCCATACCTGTCAATGCTCTCGTCACATCTCGTTTAGATTACTGTAATTCTTCTCCATGGTCTAACACAAATCTCTCCATAAACTGCAGTTAGCTCAAAATTCAGCTGCTCTTTTTCTCGCTGACATCTGGACTGCTCCAAATGCATGTTAGTTTAGATTTTTAGATTTAGATTTTGTTTTTTAAATTCCCACCAGGCTGTCAGAAAGGTGTTTATGTTAAGGCTTGTAAAGCAGTTATTATGATTAATAATGGAGCTTATGGAAGGCAGGTTAGAGATTTTTAATTTTCCACAGAATGGTGCACTAGGTCTAGCTGTGGGCTGTCACGCCAGCTGTGGGCTGTCACGCCAGCTGTGGGCTGTCACGCCAGCTGTGGGCTGTCACGCCAGCTCCATTGATCCATTTTAAAACAGAGAAATCTGTTGGATAAGAAATGAGGTAGTTCATGCTTAGATTTAGTTGAATAAATGAATCCTGTCAGCACCACCCAGATATCTGTAGGTCATAGTTTATATCTAAGGTTAAGTCTAATGTGAACTTTGAACAGTAAAAACTGAGAACCTTCACAGACATAAAAACTGCATCGTTCATCACTTCATGCGTTTTCTGGTCCACTCACTCGGCTCTTTTGTTGTCAGAGCTTTCAGAGAGAACTTAGCAGCCATCAGCCGCTGGCCTCCTGCGTTCTGAATACGGGACAGCTACTCCTCAGCTGCATCAACAGCACCTCTCCATGTCAGTCTGTTACAGCATGCTCACTAAGAAATACGGAAACTAAATACTTGTTTTCTCACTGAGTCTGACCGTTCTTCCTCTCTTCTCTTTTACAGTTTTAAGAGACACCCTGCTCCTGATTGAGAGTCAGTCAGAAATGCTGCAGGCCCACAATGAACACTTCTTCTCCTCCATCCTGTCTGCTATAGACAGCCTAGGTCAGCCCAATCAAGCCAGTCCTGTCCAGCAGAGCACAAAGTGTCCTGTAATGGTCCAAGAGTCAACTTAACAGACCCAACGACAGCTGACCAGACCTCATGGCACGTCTGCATCACAAATATAAATATTTGGTGTTATTTCTGTCTAAGAACTCTGCTTTTGATACAAGGCTCTCATTTACTATTCACAAAAAACACCAGTTCATTTTTCACATAAGCCTTCAGGACCAGCACCGAGCCACCAAAACACAAAATTGTTCTTTTCTTAGTCTTAATATCGCACTGTTTTTCTGCCTATACTCAATATCACATTTGTCTTTTCCAAGACATTCACAGAAGTCAAATTAAAAGTCTGTTAACCATTTCTTTTCAAAAAGGATCTCTGTAATCTGATTTCCAGACACCAAAGTAAGTCAAACACTACATTAGTGCAGCGACTAGATAAACTATTGTGAGGCAAACGGAGACACATAGTGTGCAGCACATATATCATGGCCCACAATGAACACAGAAGCTTTTTACTCCAAAAGATAATGTTTCAATTACTCCAGGGCAGGAACATAAAACAGGACAAATTAAAACATGAGCCCTTGACTCCTATCATGATGGTTAATCATGAACTGTGCAGCTGCAATGCACAGACAAACGTCTGTTTTCAGCACTGATAAAATACGAGTTTCACTCACCAGAAGCACAAAGTGCCTGGATGGTCTGTACCACACAGCAAGTGAGGTTTTTGGTCACGCCGTTCCATGAAAATACAAAAGGTGGAGAAGTCCTAAGTGTTCTTAACTTTATGGACAACTTTTTTCAAATAGATGAATTATTTTTAAAAGGCCCTAATTATTTGTGTAGTAGGCTGTAAACACTCATTTTCACATGTGAGTCTAAGCACTTTTTAATTGGACCGTGTGTGTAAATGAACACATCATCGAAGCACTTTCTAGCTAACGTCCACAGTTCAGCAGACCAAAGCTGTCAGGGATCAAACCACCAGACTTCCAGTTAGTAGATGACCGTCTCCGCTTCCTGAGCCACTCCTACCAATTGTTCTGTGACAGCTGCCATTTGCTGCAGTCACATGATCAATCATGGACACACGTCCTCTGGTGCCTGAAACAGAGATGTTGACAGGGAATCCTTTGGATCCTATCGGTTGTATTGTCATCTGTAAAGTTTGTAGGCTGAATTACAGTTTTGCTCAATGCTCAATTCTCACGGCAGAAAAGAAATGGGACGTATTTTATAAAAGGCGCTCCAACAATCCAAAGGTTTTTCACATATGTCAGAGCATGAATAGTCAATCACTTCAACTCTGTGATGAATGAATAAAAAGCTTTCAGCACCCTTTAAAGACTAAGTCATCAAAATGTTTCTTTCTTTTCTCAAACCCAGAAAGAGTTCTGCATAAATGTGGGATTAATGTAGTTTTTCAGAAACAAATGAAACGTGAAGGATGTTTCTGAAACTTTACAAAACTGGTGGGATGGGAAAAAAAGCAAACTAATGTAATCACTTTACTAAATACGACTGATCCACTGCTCATCGCAGTAATCAAAATATCTAATCAGCCTTTCACATCATTGCATTTAGGCATGTGGACATAGTCGTGACCGCCAAACCAAGCATCAGAATAAGGAAGAAAGATGACTGAGCGTGGTTGTTGATGTCGGACGGGCTGGTTTGAGCATTTCAGACATTGTTGATGTTCTGGGACTTTCCCACACAACCATCACAGGGTTTACAGGGAATGGTCTGAAATGGGAAACTATCCAGTGAGCAGCAGTTCTGAGTTATAACAGAATGCTCAGACTGCTTTGATCTGAAATGAAAGTAACAGTATCTTAAACACTCATTACAAACAAGCAGTGTTGAGTAAGTTACTTTAAATTAGTAACTTAGTTACATTACTAGTTACTTCTATCAAAAGTAACTCAGTTACTTCAAGTTACTCGTTACTTTCAAAGTAACTAGTTACTAGGGAAAGTAACTTTGGTTTTACTCAGAATTCTCTTGTTAATCTGTTGCTTCCGTAACTGGATACCCAGCAAGACTGTAAGTCTTCTAGCTTGCTTACATGTTAGCTCTATCCTGCCACAGTGCACTGTGCCACCTACCAATAGAAAGGAAAAGATAATGTGCACATTTCCACGAGAGAAATCCCACGCCTGGACCGTCATTGACTGCTGCCATGATTCTAGCCTACGTCACAGCGTCATGTGCGCCTTTTACATCCAACACAAAAACTGCAGTCGTGGTGCTTTCGATTGTACTCAGAACTCGGAAATTCTGCCTTCTGAATAGGAAGATGTAGGTAACACCAGACTGCAGATGAGCTGCATACAGGGCTGGACTGGGACAGAAAATTGGCCCGGGCATTTTGACTAGAGACCGGCCGCCATAATAGGAAAAATCATAAAGCCTTTGAATGAAAACAAACACTGTTGTGACAGTGATGTTCACTGTTCTGATGGTATACATGCATCAATCTATCAATCGTTTGTTGTAAGATTCAGATAATTATTTTTTAAAAGTGAGACATTTTAAATGAGAATAAGAAAGAAAAGTATTTCTTTGTGCCCCCCTCTCCCTGTTAATGCCCTACCTGCCCCCCTGGCAACACTTTGCTAGACCCGCCCCTGCACAGTTACCAGCTGTCAGCTACTTAGAAAAGGATCCTGGGGTTATTTGTCTCTCAGAAACAGTTCATAACTTCAACTCATCCATGTCACCTAAAAGGTAAACCTGTTTCTCCATCACCTGTTCAGCTCTGATGATTCAGTAAGGACATCTCCTGGTTTCATCTTCATGTTTCCCTCTCACCAGATAACCAAACCATATCATGACCAGCAGCTTTACAGCTGTGGCTCCAGCAAACATCAGCTGATACTAGAAATTAATATTAAATAAATTCTAACAACAGCTGATCAAGCTTAAACGTGCTGCTGTTGTTTAGCGCCACATCCGCTGGTTTCCTCTTTCTGGCACAAAGTGGGCGATAAACAAACAAGAGAGCCGATCAGCTGATCATTGATCAGTTTCATGATTGAAGTAGAAACGGGAGAGGGAGGGGGGAGAATGAAAGGAGAAGAGGCAGCGTAAACACAGAATAACTCCAGCTTTGTGTCTTTGTCCATTGTAGCTGAAGTCGGGACAAACTGTTCGTTCTCAGCTCAATACGAAACGCGAAATATTTTCTCTGAATACCAGACGATTCTTTTTTTTAGGGGATGGTTTGCATCATAATAATTAACCTTATGAACAAAATAAAGTTCAACATCAGTATCATAGCACCACCCAGCTGTATAAAAACTCCGTCATGCTAGCTAGCACGCAGTACGAAAAAGTCAGCATAACGAAAATAAACTCCACCTAAACTTGGTTCATATCTGACCCAGATGGACTGCAGGTCATAACTTCTTACCTGAAGTTCAGTTCACCTGACACCTGACAAATTGGAAATTTGGATGAACAGCTTTGACACAAAAATGAAAGTTTGTGTTTCTATTTGTTGCAATAAACTGCTGAAAGTGTGTTACTGTGTTTGTTCTTTCAAACATATTTGAAAAAGGTTTGAAGTCATGATTGAAAACGTGAATACAATGCTGTTAAGTATTCAGGAACCTCAGTGACCCAGAGTTATGATTCACAAAAGTGCAAACTGCTCTGATGAGTTGTCAGATTCAAGTGAGAAGTGCACAGTAAACGTGTGAGTAAAATAATAAAAGTGTGATTTGAGAACTGCATTAATTGTAATGCTGTGAGAATTGCACAAAAGCTGTAATGCAGTCAGTAACTCAGATAAACAATATTAAAGCAGAACACCAGGAAATAAAAGCCAAAAACAAAGAAAAAAATTAACCAATGTGCATGTTCACTGAAAAAAAGGCTTGGGTTTGGTTGTTCCTTGTTTATTACGCATAAAAACCACTCATTTACAGCATTATTGGGAACGTGCTTAGTTTAATCTTAGAACTAGTGAAAAATAGGAGGTGCTCAGGAGACGTTACTGTCATCACCTCACTACAAGACTGTGGCACAATGAAGACGTATGCATAGGTGTAAAAGTAAGGTCAGTGTTAGAAATACAAAAATAGAGTGAAATGGCAAATTTGTATCAATTTTCCTGTAAAACAAAGCCAGGTTGGAGTGCTGAGTCATGGTTAGAATACTAGAATTTCTTGTCTTTTCTTTTGTCTTTTCATGTGTGCCAATGTGTGAGAGTTGTATATGAGCCATGCACATATGCCACATCTCTACCAAACAATTTTATTTATTTTTAAAAAAGGTCCGCAGATAGATTTACATCCAGTTCATGAGTTTTATACAGTTATAGTTAATGAGAAACTTTATTGAACATGTGACCATTTTATGTTATTACTAAAAGCTCGAACTTCCAGGTCGTGTTACTGTCAGAATAATATCACTGTTAGTGAATCTTTACATTTAAACTCATTGTCATTAGTTTTACCTCCTACCATTCACCTTGAGAACATTTGTACACTTGTAGAAAAATAATCGATCTGACAGGTAAAAACACCTGGAGCATCTGAACATTTGCTGAAAGGTCAATGCAAAAACACAGCGTCCAATCACAGCACAGGCAGGTCCAATATGAAGTATGGAAACAAGTGTTTTTATTGGTGCATATACTTTAGCTTAGATTATTCACATTATTCAAGTGCATATCCCAAACCTGTATTTTTCATGTCATGTGGTCACCTGTTATGCTCTAGCTATGCACAAAGAAATGTCCCACCAAAAACCCAGAAAACAAGGCAATCTGCCTGCGTTTGAGTCACTTATTGAACAATAATAAATAAGTAAACACATACATGCCTCTTTGTGCATTGGAACACAACAATGTCATGTACAAGCAGATTCTTGTCTTCCAGGCAGCCAGCTGCTGCGATCAGATCTTCAAAGAATTTACACTCTTTAACCTGCAAATAGAAAACACACAAAAAATGAAGGCCCTAATTCATGTGAGTGGAATGAGATGGTCATAATAACATAACATATTCACCAACTGGGAAATCAGTTGTACCTTTTTAATTTTTCCAAATTTTTTAAATCTGAATCTGGGCCATCAACAAAGCAAGAGAAGAGTGTGCAGGGCTTACTCTGCCTGTCCTCCCTCATGGCTCGAAGTAGTGAAAGTGTGACACTGCGTCCATACGACATGCTTGACAAGAACTGATCATACAAAAGTGATATTGACAAATGATTGTTTAAAGTGCAGCACCTGATATCAACTTGAAATCAATATATACCAGTACTATCAAGTTTACCCTCAAACATTGGAGACAGGCACAAAGCTTCGATCAGAAGTCTGAGAAATGATCATCTACCTAAATCCACAGGCTCTTTGGGTACTCCCAAATCATCAGAAAAGCTGACAAATTGTGATCATATGTCACGCGTTCGATCTATTAATGATGATCCTGTAAAATATCTTTTGCTGGTACAGCACAACCTGTGTTCCCGTAGGATTAAAATAAATACATAAATAAAAAGATCAATCAGCATTCACACACCCTGGTTTTACAAGTCTGTTATTACCCAGAACATCGTACTACTCCTCACTGATTGAAGAACATAAGAACAACCCCAGGTTTCTCTGCAGCTCTGTAGCCAGGCTGACAAACAGTCAGAGCTCTGTTGAGCCAACCATCCCTTTAACGTTAACTAGTAATGACTTTAATAACTCCTTCACAAATAAAATTTTAACCATTAGAGAAAAAATAACAATTTCACAGATGTAACATTATGTAGAGCGACTTTCAATACCACTGATATTTATTTAGACTGTTTTTCTCCAATTGATAGTTAACTTTGGCAATTACTTCCTCCAAAGCATCAAGGTGGCCACAGATCTGATGAGACAATGCTGTTTGCACTGAAGTCCAGGAACAGAACACCGCTCTGGTTTAGATCTGCCAGGTCATTCACCTCATTGGCCCTCCAGGTCTTACTGTCGTTGCCATTATGAGCATTGAAGTCTCCCACTAAGACAACAGAGTCCCCATGTGGAGCGCTCTAAAGTACCATGAAGGATTCCAATGAGGTCGTGTACTCTGTCACAAACGCATAAGCACAGACAACAGTCAGGACCAGCTCACCGACTGCCGTCCGTTCAGCTTTGGTGAAGGTGAAAAGTGATCTTCTTACTGATGCTGATGGTGGAGTCATCTTATCTCTCTGACTCATTTTCACTGCTATGCAAATGATACCCAACATTATCCATCTTGAAGCCAGATAACACACACCAATTAATCGAACTGCAGGAATGTCTTAAAGTTGTAAAGGAATGGCCTTTTGGGAGGACCTCTAATTTTCTGCTTCTTAATTCAGATCAAACTGAGGTTATTGTACTCGGCCCTGAAAAGCCTTGAAATATGGTATCTAAGCAGATTCTTACTCTGGATGGCATTACCTTGGCCTCCAGTAACACTGTGAGGAACCTTGGAGTCATGTTTGACCAGGACATGTCCTTCAACGCACATATTAAACAAATATGTAAGACTGCTTTCTTCCATTTGTGCAACATCTCTAAAGTTAGAAATATCCTGTCTCAGAGTGATGATGAGAAATTAATTAATGTATATATTACTTTTCAGCTGGACTAAAACTCCCTGAAAAGCCTTCAGTTGCTGCAGCAAGAGTACTGACAGAGACTTTGTTTATATAGCTCCAAATCACAACAAAAGGTGACTCAATGCACTTTATACAGGTAATACATAGACATAATACAAAGAAAATGGTGAAAACCCCAACATGGGACACCCCCCCCCCACACACACACACACACACACACTTGAAAACCTCCCTGGAAGAACCAGGCTCAGGGAGGGACGTTCATCTGCCATGACCAGTGACCATCTGCCTGGGGACCATAAATAGAGCTATTCCAGTTCTCCAATTACTAATGAAAGGAGCACCAGTGCTTCCTTTATTGCCTCCTTTAGCGTCAGACTAGCATTTATGAAAGGAGAAATGAAAACAATCAACATAATAAACAAAATGGTGCCGATCATCCATCCTCTTCCACTTATCCTTATGAGAGTCACGGGGGGCTGGAGCCTACCAGCTAGCATAGGCTGAGAGATGAGGTACCCTGTGGACAGGTCATCAGTCTGAGCACAGCTGTCGTGGGTCAAGTAAATGTTAACTGTGACTGCTTTTTCCATTTTATGTGATAACTTACTGCTATACTGTTTTGGATTTCTATGACTGAGGTCAAATTTCCTTCCATTTATTACTTATCCTAACTGACCTGTACCGAAGTACAAATGAATCCTGAAGACTGCAATACAGCAAAGCTCAGCTGTAATGAAAACTGATTATACAAAACCAGTGTTACCAGTTCATAGACCACAATCTTTCAATTCAACAACCAGTTTTTACTCCAGTAGTGTGATGGTCAGGGTTCAGCTGTGCGTTTAACAGATCTTATAACGTATCAACAGGTTATGACGTTAAATAGAAAACGCAGTTACAATGAATATTTACATCATCTGCGCCATTTTGTTCATTATGACGAGTTGTGCGCCGCAATGAACTATGGGACTGCGTTTTCTCCTCCCCTTTCATCAAGGATAGCTCGCCGTATCCTATGATAAAAGAAGAAATAAAGGACGCTCATTTGTAGAGAACTGAAACAGCTGATGTGGATACTTTCGGCAGCGATTGGTCTTAAAGATCAAGCAAAACACAGTATTTACTTACTGCTCGTGGAAAACCGTTTGTAGCTTAAACAAGTGACTGTTGTAGCCGAACTGCATGTGGTGACATGATCACCAGTGTTTTTAATCACATGCATTTCCTCAGCGCGGAGTGATGACACAGCCATGACTCGTGACACACTCATGAACTCAGGAGGAATAAAGGAAGTCTTCTTTCTGTCATTGTTTATTAACTTCTAATATAGAACTTGTATTTTATTTACAATAATAGCACTGCTGCGTTTGTCTGCTAGAAACAATCAAATAAATAAAACAGCAGAAAGAAACATACAGTCGAGTTTATTGTCAAGTTTGATACAATAAATCGGTATGTGACCGGAAGAGAGAATCATAACGTTATAAATAAACTTATATAGATTGTTTTATTCTTTGCTTTCATTGTACATAACAGAATAATCCGATAATATCGACAACAATGGCAAACCAAAACAAGGCGTGTAGCACTGCGCGTTGGTGCAGAGTGCGAAGCTGCTGGAGTGCAGCATTCATGACGGTCACTGTCCACTGACTCCATAAAATATTATAAGTTCTTCGTAAATAAACAAATAGTTCAACATCCAGGTTTATGGTTTATACTGAAGTGTTTTCCCGGAAGTTGTGTATCATTTGTAGTTTGACACGGTGCACAGGTTGACTCCTCTTTGCCACGTTTCACTAAATGATGTAATCCCTCCTACGGAGCTTGACAGTTCGCTGTTGCGGTAACGACACATACTCAGCTGGAGGGAGAGAAAAGGCCGGTTAGCCAGACGTCTGCCCATATCACCTGTTTGTTCACCTCAGCGTTACCGCTGTAAAGCGAAATATAGGTCTGTTTTATTCGTGAAAGCGGGTTTCGTAATTTGTGTTACCCCTGACTCGGCTGACACAGTTGGCTAATGTTAGCTGCTTCCTGGTGGACGTTGCAGCCATTTTGGATTTTTACTGAGGAACAGCTAACCGGCTTTGGTTTGGAAACCAGAGTAAGCTAGTCGTAACGAACGCTGTTTATCTGTAGAGAAATAAAGGGGACATTCACTTGAAGAGATACACTATTCAACGAGTCAACAATGAATCCAGAATAGTAAGTATCATACTTACACGTAAACATAAAGTTGTGTTACATTTTGGTCAGCTAGCTAAGACTAGCTCTGCGCTAACAAGTAAGTTGGCAAATAACTTGATGTTGAGTTGTAACCTAGCAGTTGAGCTAGGTTAGCTAGGAACATCAGCTGACCCTAGCCAGGCCGATACTGTACTCTTAACACTATGTTCACGTGAAGCAGTGGTGTCTTATAGGTTGTCACAGTGCTAGCCAGCTGTTAGGCCAGCACCCTAGAGACTCTGGTGTTGGTTCCCGGTGTTTCAGATGCAGGAAGGGAAAAAGTAACCGCTTTTGTTACGCTTAACAGCTTCTTTAAGCTGGTTAAAATTATATTATTGAGCCATCACCCGTATTTTTGCTAAATTCATCTACTTGTCATTACGGGTCCCTAAATAATTTACCTTAGCTTACATGACCTGTTGCTGATCTGGTTATTGTATACAGCAGGTGCTGTGGCAGAATGGAGCCACTGTTTACGTGCAAATTGTTGGTTTTGGTCTTTGCTGTCTATGAGTCAGTTTTCAGTCTTGTAGCCTGGTTGTGCTTTAACGCTCCTTTCACAGTCCCAGTCATGTGTTGGTCACATGATGCAGGACAGACTTCCACGCTGCAGTTTTGAGTATTAGTTCCTTAAGCTTTGGATCAGTCTTATGTTTTTCATTTGTAAATGTTCACATGGGCTGATTGTTGATATTTTCCTCTTTCTAATAAGCTGTTACACAGAGCTCCTGTTAAATATTTTAAAAGTATAGTTTTCAAAGTGACAGTTAAGTAATAACTGTGTACACCACCTTAATCTTGTGATTCACTTTCTTGGTATAGGCTAGATATTTGGGTCAACTCATCAGTTTAAAAATGAAAAGAATCGAGGAAACTTGGAGTTCTATGCATGAATACAGACTTTCTGGTTAAAATGTCAAGCAAGTACTTTAGGAAGGTCTCAATTCCACAGTTTGACTCTTTTAAGCAAGGAGACTGATTGTAATGGGAGTTAATAGTTTGAAACCCAAAGTTTTTCATATTCTTTTTTCTGGTCAGTTTGCTGCCAGAGTTGTGTTGAGCAGTGCAGTTAGTCTTTCACAGGAACCACCATTGTTCATAGTCACAGGCTTACCGAAGAGGGAATGATTGGAATTTATTACAGTGAGAAAGTAAAGAACTGAGATAGTCCTCAAAAGCAGGATAACACTGACTGAGATACTGAGAGAATAAAGTTCTGCATTTATGCTTTGCTGTTCATGAAAAATGAAAAGACTGACTGTGGCTATTATTGATTTTATTCACTGGTAAATTATTAATTGTTAATAACTTTGCTAAATTTTATGTTCCACTGAATGTAAGTGTTTTATCAATAATCCACAGATTAAAAATAATATAAAGTACATTTATTGTGTGACAAAAGGAATGCCTGACTTGATATTATCAATATCATATATATAGATACATAAGACATCCTTTTTGAATGTCTTTTTCCAGTGGCTTCCTGCCCTCTCCTCCAGTCACTCTTGACAGATGGCCCCGCCCCTCCCTGATCCTGCCGGAGGTTTCTTCCTGTTAAAAGGACGATTTTCCTTCCCGCTGTCATCAAGTGCTTACTCGTAGGGGGTTGTCTGGTTGTGATGGTTTCTTCTGTGTTATTGAGACTCTTTACCTTGCTAATATAAAACACTTTGTTGTGATTTGGTGCTGTATAAATTGAATTGAACTGGAAGGGTACTGGAGAGTCTCTGTTAAAATGGATGAAGACTGAAGCCTCCTGTTTAAAGTTTGCTTTCAAACCTGCCTTTGTTGCATTTTTAAGATGATTCATTTGGTTGATAGGGGTTGAATTCTCTACCCATAGTATGTAGTTTGTCATGTGCCTCAGCAGGGTTTTTGGCGAATGAAAATGGAGAGTCTGTTACCCACTCTCCACAGTTAACTTCACACAGGGTGGTCCGATGACTGGCTGCGCCAAGACACTAAGCCCAAGTTGCTTTTCAATGCATCTGTCCAAGTGTGAATGTGTGTGAAAGCACTTGCATAGAAAAAGTGCTTCTGTGAATGAGGAACGTTGTATAGAGCACTCTGAGAGCCCAGGTAAAGTAGAAAGAGCTGTCTAACAACCAGTGCATTTGTTGATCCTGAGAGTTGGTTTCATGTGTTAAGTCACACTGTTACATGTACTTCTTCCACTACCTACTCAACGCTACACTACTTGGCTTCACTCATTTACCATTAAAAATAAACACCGTCTCAGTGTGTGTGGGGTTGTTAAAGCAAGGCAGCCCCATGACATAATTTGTATGTGGCAATAACACAACACAGTAGAGGATGTTGACGCAATGATATACCTGATGCTTGGTGTATGGCTTTTTGTGCCACCATGTCTCTCATTGCCGGGTTTCAGAAATGGTGGTGTAAACACGCATGACGGACCCAGTGGCGTTTTGACCATCTTTATTAACCCACGGTTACGGTTGCTAAACACACACAGCTCTCCCGCTGCCAGCTCAACATAACAACAACGTAACAACAACGTAACAACAACGTTACCTCAAGACTCCAAACTTTTAAGCTGGCAAGGCGTGATTGCAGATGGCGTGCAGGTGCATCCATCGCACATCGGGGTGTGTGGCAAGGCATCACAAACACGCCTCGCGCTGGTGCTGAGGTGGGTCCGGGGGTCGCCCACGTATCCAGCAGCAGCCCCGGAGCTGGACCGGGGGCCCCCCATGTGGCAAGCAGTGGTGCAGCAGGCGTGGCAGTGAGCCGGGGCTCACGTGCAGCTGGGCAGGCTTCAAGCAGGCCGCACCACACCAGCGTGCTTGACACCGGTCTACCCTGCCCGCCGACCTCGGGCTTAGGTTGCGCAGGCACGGGCACCTCCATCTCCTCACGCGGCGCCTCCACCGCTGTGTCTCCGAGTTGGATCAGCTCCCCGCACGGTGCCTACGCCGCTCCCGCCTGGAGCGGCTCCCCACATGGTGCCTCTGGCGCTCTGCACTCTGGCTCAGGTTGAGTTGGTCTCCTCGGCCTTCTTCCGGGCGCAGGAACGGGCACCAGCCCCTGCTGAACCCCAATGGCTCCCACGCAAGGGGTGGGAACGGGCGCTGCAGCAGGCTGGTCACACCCTTGGGGCTGGCACAGGCGCCGGATCCAACCGGATCTCCTCCACTCCGGCGCTGTGGAGCACACTGGTGGGGTTAGCGGTGGTGCCAGCGAGGCCCCTATCTTCCGCAAATGGAGCTCAGTCTGGACCCGTAGTTATTAGGGGTGGGGGAAAAATCGATACTGTGTAGTATCGTGATATTTTGTTTGCTAATAATGTATCGATACAGGGACAGCAGAAATCGATATTTTGTTACAAAAAAGGTTTTGGTGCTCTGACTTCAGAGCATGTTGATCCTTTTTCTGAGCAACAATCCTGACATTCCTTCACTGTCCAAATGTGTTTAACTTTTTTTTTGGCAGCAATAAACATGAGTTTACTTATTTTAATTTAAGACATGTTTTATTTTAATTAAGTTTAAAACTTTTTTATTTAATGTAAAATTATATTTTGTTTTAATCTACTTTCAAATTCTTCAGTTGCTGAAGGGGCTGCATAGTTTTCATAAATTGCATAGTTCAGAATAGCTATAATTGTGCCAGATGGTTGCATTCAGTTAAGTTGGACTAGACTGTAATACAAACCGTTCAGTTTGTCAACAATAAGACTGAGTGCGAGACTTTGTTATCAGATAAAATGAATATTGATAAAGTTTACCTTTATGTACAGAATCTGAATATCGCAAAATATTTTAAAAAATTGCAATAATATTGTATCGTGGCATGTTTGGTGATTCCCACCTCTAGTAGTTATTCCAGCTCCCCGCCTTGCCGGCCCAGCTGTGGGTCTGCTGTGCCCCCCATCCTGGGTTTCAGCATCACTGTAACCATGCACGATAGACCCAGTGGCATTTTGATCATCTTTATTAACCCACAGTTATGGTTGCTAAACACATGCAGCTGTAGCTCTCCCGCTGCCAGCTCAAAATAACAACAACCTTAACTCAAAACTCCAAACTTTTAAGCCGGCTGAGGCATGAATGCAGATGCCACGCAAGTGCGTCCATTGCACCTGCAGCAGCATTGCAAACCACGCCCCGCCACACGTGGTTTCATTGAATGACACCAGTGATCGGCCAGTCTGTCGGCATCACATTTTCAAGTTGACTTGGTTCCCTTTGAACCCCAGTCGAGTAGAAACTAAAACCTAGTACCTAACAGAAAACCCTAAAATCAAGTCGAGCTGAGTTGGTACTAATGGAGAAGAGGCGTTAGCACGCTAACTTCTGTAAATCTGGGAGAGTTCAGCAGGGATGCTTGTCATGTTTGTTTGTTTCCCTTTGCTCATAAAATGTAACCTTTCATCTAAGAAGATGTTTAGATGGAACTAAGACTGAGTATTGGTCAGAGCAACCTTATGAATAAGAAGCATGATATCCTGAATGGTTCTTGTGTGTTTCCTTACTATGGCAGCATGAATAATATCTTCAAACTAGAGGTTTTATTTGTGCCCTTCCCTTACAGTGACTATTTATTCAAGCTACTCCTGATTGGTGACTCTGGTGTTGGAAAGTCCTGCCTTCTTCTTCGATTCGCAGTAAGTTTTGCCCCAAAAGCAAATAAAGGGTGTTTCTTTAAGTCCATTTGACTTAAACTGTCTCAGTGTCACAGTATTGGTTTCATGCAGTCCTTTGGAAATGTTTTCACTTGGATAATCTTAAATCATTCTGCACAATAGTAGTTTTATTAACTTATTGCAGTTTCTTCAAAGTATTTATTTAAAAATAAAAACAACTGTCTTGTTTGTAACATTCATTGTAACGTGCTCCATTTTTTGGGTAGAGCAATCATTACTCAAGGTTAAGATTTTTGGCTTCCAGCGTTTCTAAAAATGAGAAAAGGAAATGAAAAAGTGAATGTGATGAATTCATTTTGATCATAACTCTGGTTTTAGTTGATAAATTTAGCAACCTTTTCTTATGGGGAGACATTTACCTTAGAAGTGTTACAAACACACACTAAATGAGCCACAAACATAAACTAAGATTACACATGTGTACACTGATTTGTGTGTAACCTTTGAGGACTCACAAATGAGTGTTCCAATTTGTACACAAACACAGAGCGTTGTGACCACATATAAAAAGTTTTTACAAATGCGTACATCCAACCTGTTTATGCACAATTAAGTAACTTCAGATTCAGAAATCAGAAATCCCTCCACGCATGCAAATGTCAAAGACCACATGTAGCATTTCTCTCACTACAAAACCTTCGGTCTGTGTGCAGCAATCGCCTGATACGCACAGATCGCATCACATGCCTGTGTAAGGTTTTGAGATAAATTTCACACTGCCAACTTTGCACAGATCCTCAAATGTAGGCTGTGTTTATGTCCCAGTCTAAAACTGGGACACCAGAGCTTCCTCTGTCCTACTACAAAAGTCTTGTTTGTTGATTGTGATCCTAATATTGTCTCAAGTAACAAGTGATGATTTTTGCCATAATTGAGCAGCCCTGCCTTGGCTACTATGTCCTAGAGTTAGATGGGTGTGTATATATGTGTGTATCCTGAAGCACAAAGTGAGCAAGATGTATGGATCATCTAATTACCTTTGTTTCTTTTTGCAGGATGACACATACACAGAAAGTTACATAAGCACTATTGGTGTGGATTTCAAAATACGAACTATAGAATTAGATGGAAAGACCATTAAACTTCAGATTGTAAGTACTCTCCTGCTACACGAAGCTGTCTTATGTTCATGTCCGTCGGTCACCATCTTTCAGTTCATGTTCATGTCTGTGTTTGGAAATTTGTGCACCCAGAAACATGAAGAGATTAGTCTGCCATAACTGTGTTGATTTCCTATTATTTTCTTATCGTATGAAAGACGGTGCATTCATTAGTCTAACTTACTGGTACGTCTTGTTTCCAAGCTGCTGCCCAGTACTCTTTTTTTTTTTTTTAGATTACTGACAACAACAGTGGAAAATCTATATTAGGCTTTAGAACAAACACACTATTTTAAATTTCATTTTGTGCATGGATACTCACAAGCACATGGCAACTTCAATTACAAACCACATGACGAGTGGATGACCTAACAACTCAGGATGCTTGTATTCTTGTATTTTTGTTGCTATTAGAAATTGTTGTCCAGTGAATTTTTCAGTGTAGAGATAATTGTATTGTTATATTGTGTGTTCTCTTTGTCTGTGTTCATGCAAAGTCAGCTATCAACCGGATAATCTTTATCCTTTCACAGTGGGATACAGCGGGACAGGAAAGGTTTCGTACAATCACGTCCAGCTACTACAGAGGTGCTCATGGTATCATCGTTGTGTATGATGTTACAGATCAGGTCAGTCAAACGACACATAATTCACACACGTAATACATCCATGTTTTTCAGCAGCACTGATAATTTGTGTAGAATAAACTATGACATTTAATCATCTACTGTCTAAATGACAAAACACAATCTGACTGGCTGTTTCTGGGTTCCTGAGGTCCAAAGAAATAAGCCAACCACCGTGTTTGCATTTCATGAGCTGAGAGTCATTAAAGATGGCGTTGATCAGAGTATACAGTGTAGCCATGCTGTCCTCAGAGAAATGAGAAAGCATTCCTCTTTGATACACATTTGATGACTGGCTAAGTTGAAATCGTGTCGCCTGTGAATAGATCTCTATCTTCTGTCTAATGTCCAAAGTTCAAACCTCACTGCTCAGGTTTATCGGTTTCTTGTCCCAGGAGTCCTTCAATAATGTCAAACAATGGCTCCAGGAGATTGACCGCTACGCCAGTGAAAATGTCAACAAGCTACTGGTCGGGAACAAGTGTGACCTGACGACAAAGAAAGTGGTGGACTACACAACAGCAAAGGTAAAGTTTCCTCACATAGCTTCCCAAAACCATCTTGAGGTTAGTGTAACAAGCAGGACATTCGTTGAATGAGTTCTTATTTAAGATGGATTACCATTAAGGTAAGGCTCTAATGAGAAATGCACTTCAGAGAGCCCTTGAACTGTCTCCATGAACCTTAGCCAAGTGGTTTGGGTGCTTTCAGCTGCATAAACAAAATCCCAAATGAATAAGTGACTTATAAGGGTTTCACTGAAACCGGGTTAAAGCCCTGGGGTCATAGTTTACATTAATGGTGCACATAGATAACAGGCGAACCTTCTTACCTTCAGACACATGATCAGTCATTGCATAAAGTGGGCTTGACACCTGACAGGCAGAGCAGATGTGTGTATGTATGTGATATGCATATATGTATATATGACACACACTACTTTCTTAGGTGAGTGACTCTGTCCCTCTGTTGTATCCAGGAATTTGCAGACTCTTTGGGAATCCCCTTTTTGGAAACCAGCGCAAAGAATGCCACAAATGTGGAGCAGGCCTTCATGACCATGGCTGCTGAAATCAAGAAGAGGATGGGCCCTGGGGCCACAGCCGGAGGAGGGGAGAAGCCCAACGTCAAGCTGACTCCAGGCACTACTGTCAAGACTTCATCAGGTGGATGCTGCTGAGAAAGGAACCACTTTGTTTAACCCCCTCCCCAAGAGAAAAAAAATTGGTATGTGAGAACAAGATGAAGTTGCCTGTATTTGTACTGTATATAATGTAGCCACACTACCAAAAAAACAAAAAGTGCATCATTGTTGTCATACTGTCTAGTTATTGACAACAAATTCTAAAGATCCCCATCATTCCCCCTTTCAGAGCTGTGAGACTCCTCTCTCTTATTTGGTCACCTGAATACAAGCTCATGACAGCAGTGTGGGTGGACGTGTCTTTTTCTCTGCATTCCTACAGCAAAGTTGATACATGATTAAGGTTTCTGTTTGTACCGACCTTTTCTTTCTCTCTTCCTTCAGTGATGATTTTGCAGTCTTTTACATAATCTGTCTGTTGCGATACAAGCGTGTTTCTTGTTTTGTTTTTTGTCCAAGTTTTCTCACAAACCTTTGCACAACAGTGTCTCAACTGTTAAGCAGCTTTAGTCTAGTGTAACAGTATATGTACATAAACATTATGTATATATCTGTAAAATCAGATTTGGTTCTGTTTTGTTCCAACCATTATTGAAACAGTTTCACTTTCTCTGCATTACATTTGTGGCTGAAGACAACTGTAAGTTGGTTGCTCAAAATGTAACACTTAAATTGAAAATAAATATTGTATTACTGGACTGTATGAAATGGGAGGATGTGTCTGGGAGTTTTAGTAAGATGTCAAAACAAACAAACAAAAACGTGCCTACTTATTTAAGGTTTTTGGCATATCTGCTGCCCGATACACAGGGTCTGCAAATTTCTGGGTGTAACCACAACACTGAATACTGAGTTGCATATATAAAGTACAATGTTCCTTTCATAATAAAGGCGACTGGATTCAGTTTGAAGCAAACTCTGGATAAGAAGAAGTCACAACACGATGGTCATTGTGTGTGTCGCTGGATGCACATAAAGCTTAAGAAAGTCCACTTGCTGTACGGAAATGACCTGTAGCCTGAACCCATGGAGCATCGGTTAACGTCGGGTGAGCCAAAGCATTTGTGCCCTAAAACATGTCATTTTAAATACTCAGCAAAGAAAAGAACACTGAGGCCTTTCTGATCTGCAAACGGGAGGGGAAATCCAAGATCATATACACTGAGTCAAAGCTTTGGACACACTTTCTCAATGAATGTTTTTTCTTTATTTTCATGACTCTTTACATTGTATGTTCTCATTGACGGCGTGAAGACTATGAATGAACACAGAAATAACTCAAAACATGTTTTATATTTTAGATTCGTTAAAATATTTGCCCTTTGCTTTGATTACTCCTTTGTGCACTCTTGGCATTCTCTCAATGAGCTTCACGAGGTCGTCACCTGAAATGGTTTTCCAACAGGAAGGAGTTCCCTGACATGCTGAGCACTTGTTTGGTCCTTTTGCCTTCACTCTACGGTCCATCTCACCCCAAACTTGGGTCAGGCAACTGGAGGCCAGACTCATCGGACCAAAGCACAGATGTCCACTGGTCTAATGTCCGTTGCTTGTGTTTCTTGGCCCAAACAAATCTCTTCTGCTTGTTGCTTCTCCTTAGTCGGGGTTTCTCTGCAGCTATTTGACCATAAAGGCCTGATACACACCGTCTCTGAACAGTTGATGGTGAGATGTGTCTGCTACTGGAGCTCTGTGTGGCATCTATCTGGGCTCTAACCTGAGGAGCTGTTAACTTGTGATTTCTGAGGCTGCTGACTCGGATTAATGTATCCTCAGCAGCAGAGGGGACTCTGGGACGGTCCTCGTGTGAGCCTGTTTTGTTGTAGTGTTTGATGGTATTGTGACTGCACTGCACACAGTCAGTTTTAGCCATTTTTAGGACTGACTGACCTTCAGTTCTTAAAGTCATGATGGGCTGTTGTTTCTCTTTATTAGCTGATTGGATCTGTCAACTATTTACCAACCTGCCCTGCACAACACAACTGATGGTCCCAACAGCATTAAGAAGGCAAGAAACTCCACAAATGAACCCTGACAGGCTCACCTGTGAGGTGACCATGTCAGGTGACGACATCATGACGCTCACTGAGAGAAGGCCGAGGGTTTGCAGCCCTGTCAACAAAGCAAGTGTGGCTGCTTTGAGGAATCTAAAATATGAAACATTTCTATCCATTTATTTAGTTATTTACCAATATTTTTTCTTTGATCCATAATTGCATGCATCTTGCTTCATATAGCTGATCTCATCAGTATGTATCTGCAACTTTTGACTGGTAGTTTACATGGAGAGGGAAATAGCTGGATTTCAAAAGCACAATGGGAATGAACAAAATAAAATGCAGATGAAAGAATAAGATAAATGGAAGACAAATGAACAAAAGTAAGAAAATGAGAAAAGAATAATTATAGTAGTAGGAGATAAAAACAACTAAAAATGGTTCCCTAAATTCTCAGAATTGAATGTGCTGATTTCTGTAAAGGTTTAGTTGATGTCTAAATCCTGCAGCAGTGCAGAGTAAAGCCTCTAGTCACAAACTGTCAGACCTTCAAGGACAGAAGTTCATTTATCAACTGCTTACTTACACAGGAGCAGTGTAACCAGGTATGTAATGGCTATGAAGCGCCTTGAGGCGACTTATGTTGTGATTTGGCACTATATAAATAAAATTGAATTGAATTGAATTAAACATGTTTTAATTAAAACGCTTATATTTGCAGCCACCACTGATTAGTGAGGTGAATAATGTTTGGGATTTAGTTGCAGTGTTCATCCAGGAACTGTTGTCTGCTGCGATTTTGTGTGAATGTTAAACATACTGTCCACTTCAGTATGGCTCCACAACAACACAGCCTGGGGTAGCTGAATATTTTCTTGTGACTGCTGTTTTACATCGAACTCATCAATAATGAGTATATATTACATGGTTGTGTCACTTGTCTCAAGTCTGCAGCATGAATTAGTCAGAGACATAACTTTCATGCTAATAACCATTAATATAAAGATCATACAAGGTCATACAAACAGTTGAGAGTTGTTCAATATTGTAACTATTTGCATTGCAGTGAGTATAAATCATATCAGGATATAAATGAACCGGCTGCTAATGTATGACACACACCAACTAAAGGCGGGCCAATCCTGATTCTTGAAGTCACTTGTTTCATACAACTATTCCATTTTTAAATTCAATTTTATTTATATAGTGACAAGTCACAGTTACCTCAATGTGGTTTATATTGTAAGGTTCCTAACCTTACAATCAGACAACCCCGTGAGCAAGTGCTTTTCCTAGGGAAGTGGAAAAAATCCCTTTTAAAAGGAAGAAACCTCCAGCAGAACCAGGCGTAGGGAGACCTGGTTCTGGATGTCAGGCAATCATAGCGGCTTCAACAGGTTGTGGAGGATATTTTTGCAAACCATTCCATTTGCAAAAGAATAGCTAAAACACCATGAAGATACTTCACTACACATAACACAATGTATGATGGACAGGTTGTATCCAAAATAAATAGTCAGTGTTGGGAAGGTTACTTTTAAAATGTATTCCATTACAGATTACAGAATACATGCCCCAAAATGTATTCTGTAACGTATTCCGTTACGTTACTCAATGACAGTAACGTATTCTGAATACTTTGGATTACTTAATATATTATCATGCTTTTTACAACAACGTGAATGTACTATTGCTGTGTGATTTATTACTATTACTGAAGGTCCGCGACTCCGAACTGTAGTAAAGGGACCTCTGACTAATACGGCGGGGTCCCTGTCGGCTGGTAGCCAAAAAATAGCTTTACTTTGTTGTGTGGGTCAACTTTTCTTGCGACAGACAGAGAGAGGCGTTGAAAGGCTGCTCCAACGGAACTTATTGTTTTCAGAGGAAAACACGAACACAGTGTACAGTCGAGTCTTAATAGCTTACTTACAACTGGGCTCGTCAGGCACTCTTCTTGGCTGCAGTGGTTATTATGACTGCTCGTACCTTTCCACTCCCCTTTTTCTCCCTCCTAGCGCTCACAGACACATAACGTGTATGGCAGTCCATTCTCCCAGCAGCACGGACTACACTACCCATGATGCTACATTCTTTAGAGCTATGCTTGTAGCATTCTGCCTGTTAGCTTAGCACAACAACAACAACGAAAAGGCGCTCTATCACCCAGGAAACACACAGTCGCAGAGAGAGAGAGCGTCGCCCTGTAACCATGGCAACCGTAACCCTGCCGCCTGGAACAACAGAACGTAGCTGTCAAACAAACCCAAACAGTCCTGACCCGCGACAAAATGAAACAGGAAAGTACCCCAGTGTAATCCATTTATTTCAACAAAGTAACTGTATTATGAATACCACCTTTTTAAACGGTAACTGTAACGGAATACAGTTACTCATATTTTGTATTCTAAATAAGTAAAGGCGGTACATGTATTCCGTTACTCCCCAACACTGTAAATAGTTATTCTGCAGAAAATGTTTCCCAACATTACTGCTGAAGGCTTCTATTTAATCCTGAGTCTGAGGGATTAAAAGTATTAATAAAAAACAGCTGTTGCCAGCAAACAAGCGACCGTTTAGTTCCACGTTTAGGTTTTTTTTTTTGTCATTTGCTCACTGAACTACAATGCCTTACATTCGCGGGAAAAATCACATCCGTTATAACACATCTTTCCACTCAGAGGGGTCACCATCCTCTTAAAATAGTTTTGTCTATACATACGATATTCTATAATGTATCAAACAGACAACCTGTTAATTATTTGTTAATTAATTAATTAATTCTACTTTTTGTTGCTACGTTTCAATTAATTTCAACCCAAATGTTATTGTCTTTTACCCTAAATCACACACCACCCCGTTTCACAAGTGGTTTCCTCCGAAATGGCGCGAAATTGGAAAGCCCCGCCCATTATCAAAATCTTAGCTTCAGGACTGTAGAGACAAATGGCGGAAACTACATGAATTTGCCTTCAAAATAAAATACAATCGTAACCTCAACGTAGCTTTTTCACGGACGCACTTTTTGTTTGAAGGGCTGTTGTCGGAAGCACGTTTCACATTTCTCTCTGCTTAACAACAACGCGTCATTCGGGCTGCAGAGTACTAACCTCTTTTCGTTGGATGTTTTTTCACGTTTTAGAGAAAGGAACATTTTCGGACATACTACTCCGACATTGCACAGCTATCATAAATACAAGCAGTCTGCTGGGTAGAGTGAGTTGTATGACTGTTTGGATAACTTGCTTGTATAATTGACGAGGCTCCGCTGTTTTGAGCAGAAACGAAACGCTTTGAAAAGCTTCATAGACAGCTGGAACAACCCGCATTAGTTGGACTGTCTGCTTCGCTGCCAACAACAATGAGCTGGTAAGTGTAATGATCGCTTCGCTCACCGCAGCAACCATGTTTCACAGAAACTTGTATTTACGGTGCAGGAAGCCGCTGCAGTATTGCCCTGAACGATATCCGTCGCTAGGTGTCGCCACTCGGCGTTTTTCAGGAGAATACGAGACCGGAAGACAAGACTTTGTCCAGTGTTTTTTTTCTCACAAACACTAAAGTTTTCACCTGCGCCACCATGTGCTTCTGTATAAGTGTATGTTTCCGAGCTCCTGTGGTACACTCGTGACTTAAATCCAGCTGCGGCGCAACGCGCCAGTAACAAAACTGGAGGGGTGCGCGACACGTGTGACGCGTGGAGCACAAGTGCCCTGTAATAACTTTGCTCAAACACCTGTACGGGTGAACGCAAAGGCGGCAGGGTAGCCGCTATAATACTGCAGCCCTGAGTCTCCCCATTCCTAACATAATAATTACAATTTCCGATAAGGTATCCTTTTTTCCCTGTAAAGCTTCAATGCCCGTTTACCAAGGTCACCGTGTGCCCAACTCCCACCCAGACAATAAATGCATCCTTTTTCTGTTCCTTTCTTTATCACCATTAATTAACCAGAAGGACTAACAATGATTTGCCGTATTCTGAGTCACAGATGTTCACTGATTATGAAGTTTCAGATTGAAACTGTCTGAAACTGCACCCTGTATGGTAAAGTATCCACATTCACTTTTGTGAGCTTAGTATGTTATGTGCAGAGTATTGAAATGCTTCATCCCTTCAAATCAAATGTATCATTTCACCTGGGTTACAGGGCCTAGGAAAGGTCTAAATGGCGTTTACTCACCTCTGTAAAGATGGCAGGAAAAGTTTTACTGAGTAGATTTCATTGTTCTGCTGATAGCCTAAAAGAAGAAACTCGAAGTGTCTCCCCTCACTGCCCCAAACCTGACGAGTCTGAGGAGCCGCTGGGCACAGCCATTGAAACTGGTGCTACTGCAGGTGAGGTCCGCTTTTGATGTTGCAAAGGAAGCTGAGATAGACGCTGGTTTAATGAAGGATGTGTTTTACTGTCCTGCTGCTTAAATCTCAGATGACACTGATGAGATGAGGCCAGTTCATTAGGAACAGGGCTCCGTGTCACATGCTCATTAACTAGTAAATGCTAATTACCTTATAGTAACTTGTGTTACTGAAAAGATGCTGTGCGCATAGTCGTGTTCAGGTGGTGTCAATGTTGTGGTTGTTTTTAAGATGAGAGTATGACAGCTGAAGTGGTGATTACTAAGGAAATGGAGGAAGAAGAGAAGAAGCTAATGGAGCAAGGCGAGAGGAAAGAGGAGGAGATGATGAAGAAGGTATGCTGTTTCATTTCTCAAGGTGGGAGTTGTATTTTGACATTAAAAGCTTCTCATTATTAAACTCATCATTAGTTTTAGTTGGTTTTTTGTGTGGCTGGTACAGATTTTAGGGAGTAAAAGGCGTATAGATGTGTGTCTGTAGCTCACCGGTTCATGTGATGATGAGCCACAATTGAAATGTTTCTACATCACTGATGTTCTGGATGCTTTCGAGCCCACTCATGTTAATGTAATTGCTTTCAACTTTTCCCATAAGGCCAGGGAGTCTTGGGAGAGGGACTCGCATGACATGCGGTTCAAGAGGCTCCAGCATTTGCTTCAGAAGAGCAACATCTATTCTAAGTTCCTGCTGACAAAGATGGAGCAACAACAGAATGAGGTATGGTGGAAAATGTGGACGTACAGGCTGTTTGCAGCTGTCCACTCAAGGCTAACACGTCACTTCTGCTCTGCTAATGACCATCTCAGGAGAGACTCGGGAAGGAGAAACTTGAGAAGAAGGCCAAGAAGGTGATAGATTTACTGTCATCATTCACAGTTACAGTCATGTTTTCAGCCGTACTCACGGCAGTTTGTTTCCTTCTAGATGCAAAATGCCAGTGGTCCAGAAGCTGTCAAAGGTGGGCCAGTATGCTAATATTTCAACTTGCAGTATGGAGCTCAAATGTCAGTTGTTTAGTAGCATTTACACTCTGTGGACACCTTATTAGCTACACCTTGCTAGTACTGGGACCCGTTTTGCTTTCTGTCATATGAGGCACAGGAAACATGCATACTGGCCATCACACAGTTTGCAGCTTTGATGGCTGCGTATCCACGAGGCAGCTCTCTCGGTCCCCCTCGACCCAAAGATTGGTGACGATCTGAGTGCAGTGAACTTCTGTCATGTGGCATCTCAGTGTAATCACACTGTGGGTACATAAAGGCGTGGATGTGGTCATCCACAATACTCAGGCTGGGCATTTTAAATGAGTGGGGACAGAGGGATGTGTCAAGAAGATGGCCCCGCCTCTGCTACGTCACCACAACCAACCTAAACCGTTAATAGAAGTGAGGATGGGGCCTTCATGTATCTTTATGCCAACCCTGCCATTCAAATGTGGCAGCAGATATTGAGACTTAGCAGACCAAGCAATGCTTTTCCATCTTGTGTTGGTGTTTGGTCAGCCCATGCAAATTGTAGTCTGAGTTTCCTGTTTTTGGTGGGCAAGAAGTCTGTTCTTTGCTGCTGCTTCAAGGTTCGACATGCTGGTCTGGTCTTTAGCTTTAAGGTAGCAGGTGTTTTTTCTTACCTGTCTTTTTAAGCCTTGAGATGGTTGTGAGGTAAAATCCCAGGAGATCTGCATTATTGAGCCCTTCCACATTCAAAGTCACATACGTCACCACATTGTCTAAGTGCACTGAGGTGCTGCTGTGCGACCGGCAGATGAGATGTGTGGTTTACAAGCAGTTGAACATGTGTACCTAATGAAGTGGTTGGTGAGTATCTACGGTCCTAATGACGTGACTGTATTTCTGTCAAAGCAGAGAAGAAGAAAAGGAGAAGAGATGAAGACTATAAAATAGCAGATGTGATGTCAAAAGAAGTAAGTCTCACTTTAGTTTGTGTGCAGCTTTAACTTTTATCTGTTTATCTTCATCTTCTCTCATGTTTCTCTTTCAGGAAATTATGTCGCAGGCAAAGAAAGCGAAAGTGGAAGAAGTGGTAGGGAGACTGTTTTTCCCCGCCGTGGTTGAAAAGCAAAAGAAGTGTTTGCACATGATGAATCCAGCGTACAACTGTGCCACACACATGCATGTCATATCTGATTCCAGGAAGCAGCACCTGCCCAGAAGAAACTAGAAGCTGAGGATATTGAGAAGATGAGCGATTCCAACCAAGATATAAAGAACCGGCTGTCAGAGACGGTGCGCGACAACGCTAAGCACCTCCTGCATCCTCATAGGAAGGTGAACGGGCAGCCAGTTCCTGTTCAGCAACCACAGCTCTTCACTGGAGGCGTCATGAGGTGGTACCAGATCGAAGGCATCGAGTGGCTGAGGGTAAGAGGAGATGCACCAAATGGCATTGTGCGAGCAGATTGTCTTTTGTATGATCTCGGCACAACAAATGACGCCTAGATCAGCGGTGCCCAACCTTTCTCGCTCCACGGACGGTTTAATGTCACTGACCGGCCTTTAAGGTGTGGCGGATAAAAACAACAAAATAAAACGATACGACGAGACACAAACTAAACGAGAATTCACTGTGTAACTTTATTAGCAGCGTCCTCCTGAAATGCACCAACATTGAGAGTAACGTCCAGCTCTGGTTGCTATGGTAACGTGTAAACGTGTCTTTCAAAATAAGACGCATAACTACAACACGGGAAAAGACCCAGGGAAACCGAGTAAACGATAAAAACCTTGCTAACCATAAATTTCCAACCTGAGCCTCAACTCTCGCGGCCCCGTACCGAACGACTCACGGACTGGGACCAGTCTGAGGCCCGGGGGTTGGGGACCGCTGCTCTAGACCACAATAACGTAGCAGTTAGGGACTGGAGCTGACAGAGGCAGACACACACAAAACAGCAGCTGAGGCCCATCAATCAAAGTGTTAACGATTAGAAGTGTGGTACTGACGCGTGACAATGACGACGGTTAGTCGGCTAGATGACGAGTTGCGAGCGTCCGTGCCACCAATATGCCGCAGGACCAGGAAGGATTGTTCTACCCCTCAGTCGTAAAAGGCTGATGGGCGTCATCACCCTGCTGGGCGGGTGGCTGCCAAGCAACGTGAGCCCAAGTTTGAATATGAAAACTTCAAAATGAAGCGGCGTTTCGTCACAGACGTATCTACTCAAACATCTCAATGACCTTGACCCCAGTATTTTTAGTGGCCACTCCTCTGAGAAAAACAATGATTTACAAAATATCTGTTTTGACAAAAGAAGGGCTGCTACACACGTGTCAGAAGAGAGACACGAGGAACCTTGTGCAGAGTTGACCTGCAGTAACATGCGTCACACGGCATCGGTGTTCGGTTGAAATGAGGCGTCTGAACAGGTGGGTCACACAGTTTCCCTAAACCATAAGTTCACCAGTTAGCTGCACAAGTGCATAGACTCCATTAGATGTTGATGGCTGGAAACTTTCTTCAACTAAATGAGGAGAAGACTGAAGTTCTTGTTTGTGCTCCTAAAACCTTTGTACCTAGTGTCATGGAAAACTTGGGTCCACTTGCTATCAGGAGCCTTGGTGTCAGTATTGACTCAGCTCTGACTTTGGATGCTCATGTAAAATCTCTGGTTCGCTCCTGTTTGTATCACTTGAGAAACATTGCTAAGCTGAGTCCCATTGTATCGCGCTCTGAATTAGAAATTGTCATTCATGCATTTGTTTCATGTCGTCTGGACTACTGTAATTCTTTGTTTACTTGTTTGTGTAAAGCCTCTTTGGATCGTCTGCAAGTTGTTCAGAATGCTGCTGCAAAGCTTCTGACCGAGTCCTCCAAGTCCTCCCATGTCACACCCCTGCTGATTCAGCTGCACTGGCTCCCCGTTAAATTCAGGATCCAGTTTAAGGTTTTGACCTTGACTTTCAGGGCCCTGCATGGACAAGCACCAACATATATAAGTGAACTTTTGCATCCATACATTCCCAGCAGGTCCCTGAGGTCATGTGACCAGGGCTTGCTTGCTGTCCAGCACACGAGGCTGAAAACAAAAGGCGACAAGCTTTTGTAACTGTGGCCCCCAGACTGTGGAAGTCTCTCCTTTGAGCCTGAGATCTGTGGACTCAGTGGTCTCTTTTAAAAAGCAGCTAAAAACATCTTTTTAAACTTGCTTTTAGTAGATTTTTATTTTTATGTTTTAGCTTCTGTGAAGCACTTTGTGGTTTTTATCTTGAAAGGTGCTGTATAAATAAAGTTTTACTTACTTACACTATTCTCATCCAGGCGAGTGCTTTTGAAAACGGACTGAAAATCTCAGTGTTTACTGTCTCATCAGTCTGTGTTGTTCCTCTGCTGTCAGATGTTGTGGGAGAACGGCATCAACGGGATCCTGGCTGATGAGATGGGCCTGGGAAAGACCATCCAGTGCATCGGTCACATTGCCATGATGATAGAGAAGAAAGTGCTGGGCCCCTTCTTGGTGGTGGCTCCTCTCTCCACTCTGCCCAACTGGATCAATGAATTCAAACGCTTCACACCAGAGGTCAGACACAAAGTCTGACTTACGAATAGAAATGAAAACCTAGAAAGGTGTCAGCGGTGAATGGCACTAGCTGACACGGAGTCTTGTTTGTGCTAGGTGTCTGTGCTGCTTTACCATGGCTCTCAGCCAGAGAGGACGGAGCTGCTGAAACAGATCTGCCGGCCTCAGGGGCCTCTCAGCATGTGCCCTGTAGTCATCACCTCCTTTGAGATCTCCATGATTGACAGGAAGTTGTTACAGGTACGATCCCCGCTGCTTCTTAAATGGCAGAGGGAGTTTTGGATAATAACTTGGCTTGTGTCTGTGTTCTGCAACAGCGCTTCCAGTGGAAGTACCTAATAGTGGACGAAGGCCACAGGATCAAGAACCTTAACTGTCGGCTGGTGCGGGAGCTGAAGATGCTGCCCACTGACAACAAGCTGCTGCTGACAGGCACACCGCTGCAGAACAACTTGGCTGAGCTCTGGTCCCTGCTTAACTTCCTCCTGCCGGAGGTCTTTGATGACCTCAAAAGGTGACGCTTTTCCTGCTTTGTTTTGCTGCTTTCAATGACAGCCAATCATCTACTGTGATGTGCACAGAAATGTGTCTGTGGGGGAGAAGCAGGACTTCACAGGCATAACTGTGTTTAACATCCCAGTTAACAAAAACTGGGCAAGGTTGTGAGCATCATTGTATATATGCCAAGTTTGGAGCTGTTTGGGAATCATCCTGTCAGTGTGAAAGTGTTGTGTCCACTAAAGACAGCTGAACAGCAGACTGGTAACACAGTGAAAGTAAAGTTTGAAAAGAGTCCGGTGCAGGGACCAGAGTGGAGATGGTTTAAAAAGCACTTGATGCCTAAAGGAAAATTCCACAATATTCCTCAAGACTGCTTATGAAGCAACGTCCGGAGGCAAATTCAAGAAAAGAAGTGCGACTTATTGTGTTACCAAAATAGAAGCTGATTTGTTACAGTGTGTCTGAACAGCAGACACAGCTGATGTCTGTGCTCGATGCTTCTGATTGCTCGGCTTTGATCTCTGACGTGTTTGCCTCACAGCTTTGAGTCGTGGTTCGACATTAACACCCTCGGTGAGGTGGACAGTATGGTGGTCGCTGAACGTGAGCAGAACATCCTGAGTATGCTGCACCAGGTCAGTCATCATCGCGGCCGTCTGTGACGCTGCTAAACGTCATCTGCAGAGATACTGAGAACATAACCACAGTCAAGAAAGCTTAAACTTGGCTACCAAGAAACATTTGGTTCCTGTGATAAGTTGGAGGTACATCTGGTGCCTTTAAGTCCAGTGTTAAATTTAAGGTTTTGTCTGCTAACGAGCAGCAGGTTTAAGTTTTTAATAAGGAAATGTAGCATGAAGCCGAAGCATATCCAGTTGTCCAAAGGCATAAGCAATAATCTTAATCTCACATCCATCCATTACTTAGCTGGGCCATAGAGTTTGCAATCCCTGAAACAGTTAGCACAGCTCTTCAGTGGGTAGCACTCGAGCTAATTCAGGGTTTTCAACCTGACATGACTCTTCAGTCCGTCGAGCACGGCCATGATCTGCCTTTTACCAGCAGTACAGCACATCGTCAGTTGTGGACCCCAGGACATTTATCACCATATGCCCTCATCCGAGGCCGGCCCACCACCGGCTGGGCCTGTCATGGCTTCATGTGGTCATTGACCCAGTCTGCTTCTGCTTTAGCCACAGCAGAAGGAGATCTTCTCATGACTCAAGTGACTAAGCAATAGGTGGGATGCAGTCTGTTGACATCGTATTTGTAGATCACCTCAGGATTTAGCTGTGGACGAGCTGTGACAACATTTCTAAAACAGTTTATTTTGAAAGACCTGTTTTGTTTTTTCTCTTGAATATTTCGTTGTTCCCACCAATACAAATTCTTCTCTTTTTATTTATATAGATCAATCATTGCTGCCCTACATTATCTATAGATATTATAAATGATCTTTAAAACATTAGCTATCAGTTGTCTGTGTATAGACACTGCAGGTAAGTGTTATTGAAGGTTATCTGTTGTTTCAGATTCTGACTCCGTTCCTGCTGAGGAGGCTGAAGTCAGATGTGACGCTGGAGGTTCCTCCTAAAAAGGAGATCATTGTGTACGCTCCTCTCACAGCCAAGCAGGAGGCTTTCTACACTGCTGTAGTCAACAAGACCATTGCCAAGATGCTGGGCCAGGAAAAGGTAACAAGGAACCAGAGCTGGGAGCACGTTAGAGCAGGAGTCAGCAACTCTTTGGTCCTTACAGTGCGGCCCCGCGTGGTTTGGGTAAAATAAATGAGAAGTGTATTTTATTTGTGTTTAGTTCTTTTTTAACTTGTAGTTCTACATTGGAAGATTATTGTGATATAAAAATAAAATTATATTTCATTATTTTTCGTTGCTCAAAATAAGCGTCACACTCGTGGAAGCCGGTGTAGCCGCCGAAACGCCTGCATTTATCGAGACTTTCGACCCCAGGTAGGCCAGTTATGGATCCACATCATGTCAGCAGCTCCACCGTGAACTGTTAAAAACAAACAGCTCACAGTCCTGTAAAGATAAAGGGACTCGTACAGCCCCGACCTGCAGACGCTGTGCGCAGAGGTTCAGCAGCAGAAGTCCCGTTGTAAACATATCACGGCAGACCCCACGCTGTTTGCATGAACACGCTTTCAGCTTCTCTTTATCGACCACACACGGCTGCTGCGCGCACACAGCCGGCTGCAGCTCACAGCCCGACACAACAGCAGGGAGAGCGCAGACTTTGAGGCGTGATTGCGGGTGCGGCTCAGGTGCGTCCGCCCCCCCTGCAGCGGCGCTGCAGACCACGCCCCGCCACACACATTAACCAGGTAAAATACATATTTAGGCAGAATTTTGCAAATATCTATTTTTTTAGCAGCATAGAGCTTTTTAAAAGTCAGGTCAAGGCTCCAAAAGCACAAAGGCGATATGAGGGGGCGGCTCACAGTGTTTTTGTTTGCGTGGTTGTTTGCGGGTCCAAGTGGCTCTTTGGGGGTTAAAGGTTGTGACCCCTGTGTTAGAGGTTTAGGCTTGGAGTATGCAGTGATACCCTCGTTATTGGACAGCACACGTCCAGGTCAGCTCGCGGCGTTTCCATATCATTATGCTTGAGTATCTGCTGATTACTGTCATTTTCTTAAAAAACATGAACAAACCAGGAAATGAGTCACTCCAACATGCCTGCTTGTCAGAATATAGCTAACAGCTGAAACCCTGTGAGAACCGTGACCTTGTGACCCCTTTGTGTCATCATAGACCCCTCCATGTCTAATATCAAACACTGGCCCACTGGCTGTAGCTTTGACCTTCCCAAGAACAAGACTGTGGTGGACTCATCATTCCTGGTTTGAGTGAAAACCGAGTGGTGAAAGTTGTTGGTTCTCCTGGTGTACTTAGACAGAGGCGCCTGTAGCCCTGACATCCAGCGGCAGGCCGAAGCGGCGCAGCCGGAAGGTAGTGGACTACAAGGAAACGGATACAGACGCTCCATATGACCTGGAGAAATATCTGGAGAGGGTTCGCAAGGAGCTGGAGCCGAGGTGAGACCGCCTCCAAGCAGCTACTGTGACAGCAGAGGAAAAACAATGTTACCATGTTCAGCGTTATTTAGTTTCATTTGGAGTCATCTGCCTGTTATCCCCACCACAAGGTAACAAATCCTCCTTTGACAGACGTTTGCTCACATCTTTTGTCCTGCGCTCTGCTTCAGCTCCCATCCAGTGCTGGATGTCCAGAGCCCGCTGGACGCTCAGGTCAGCCTGAAGCTGCAGAACATCCTCATGCTGTTAAAGAGATGCTGTAACCACCCGTACCTGGTGGAGTACCCGCTCGACCCCGCCACAGGGGAGTTCAAGGTAACGCTGCCTGTGCTCATTTAGAAGCACTAACAGTGTTTTACAGTTAAATAGAATAAGCTCGATGCTTGGATAACATGTTCACCCCAATCTTCCTGCAGATCGATGAGCAGCTGGTGCAGAGCTCTGGGAAGTTTCTCATACTGGACAGGCTGCTGCCAGCGCTGAAGAGAAGAGGTCATAAGGTGAAACGCACGCAGAGCTGCATGTGATGCAGAGCTGGGACAGAAGTGTGTGAAAGGAAGAAGCTTGTGCTACAAACAGGAAATGTCTGTTAAAAAAGTGCCAGATATTCATGAACCTATTAAACGCTAAAGTCAGCAGTTTAGACACAAAGTAACTCTGAGGTCACAGGCAGGAATCGGACGTATTTAGTGAAGATTACAGGAGCTGGCACGCTCTGGACGAGGGCTGGGGCACCAGCTCTGTGTGAAAATAGGGACGCAACAGTTTTGGCTCCAGGAGCACAACGTCTGCCACGGTGACAAAGAGCGACCTGTGGCAGAAGTGGTTCAGTTACAGGATGCCTGAGCTCTGGGACGAGCTGTTGCAGTGAATGTGCGCTGACGGGCGTAGTTGGTTTCCAAAGTTCAGAAAATGCACAGGAACCGTGATCGCTGACGTCTGTGGTAATCTGAACTACTGAACGTACTGAATTACATGAAAATGTTTTGCATCAAAATCTACATTTAAAAAACGTTCTCAAAACATCACACAAAATGAATCGGACTGCGTAACATTTTCACCTTTACAGTGAAAGGTGAAGCTCATCTGCCACTGTCTCTCCTCTGTCATACCTCGGCATTATCTTCTTCCACCACATCCATGAGCCTCCTCGTCTCCTCCTCTGGCATCCTCTCTCTGCACATCTCAGCCTTGCTTCTGTCTCCAAACAGCTCCGCCTCACCCTGTCATCCTGCTCACTCCCAGTGGAAAGCTTAGCATCTTCAACTCTCCAAATAATATATTAGGAGAAGACATTAGAGAAGCGAGTTTAGATGGTTTGGACATGTGCAGAAAGGAGACATCGGATAATATTAGAAAAAGGATGTGGAGTATGGAGCAGCAGGAACAGAGGAAGTTTATGGTGTGAGATATAGCAGCAAAGTAGTTTGTGACCTTTGCTCAGAGAAACACTTACAGATGTTGTGCTGCTCTCTCCACACTGGTCCCTTTTCTTTAGGTTCTAATTTTCAGTCAGATGACGTCTATCCTGGATATTCTCATGGATTACTGCTATCTGCGGGGCTTCCACTACAGCCGCCTGGACGGCAGCATGTCATATGCTGAGAGAGACGAAAACGTGAGTTGTAGATTGTGAACATGTTGCAAAGGTAACAACCTCCTGCATAAAAAACATGTTTTTAACTTGATGGTGCAATATTCTCTCAACTCCAGAGATGTTTAGCACCCAAACTGCCTCTCCGAGTAGATTGTTGAGTCATTCTTGTCGTTCTCGGTCTCTGAAAGATGGCCAGGTTTTCCAAAGATCCAGAGGTGTTCATCTTCCTGTTGAGCACCCGAGCAGGAGGACTGGGAATCAATCTGACAGCTGCTGACACCGTCATCATCTTTGACAGCGACTGGGTTGGTGCTGATGACAAATCTACAGCAGCAATCTACATGTCTCATTGAGTCCATGTTTGATGCTTCTGTCATCTCTCAAGAACCCACAGGCAGACCTGCAAGCTCAGGACCGCTGTCACCGCATAGGACAGACAAAACCAGTAGTGGTGTACCGCCTGGTCACAGCCAACACCATCGACCAGAAGATCCTGGAGAGGGCGTCTGCCAAGAGGAAGCTGGAGCAGATGGTCATCCACAAGAGTGAGTGTCTTCACTGTGATTGCAGCTGTTCACACCTTGCACCCAGTTTTCAGTTCATTGTGCTGAAATGTTTTGAAATGTGGTTGATGGTGTCTTTCCTGCACAGACAAATTTAAAGGTGGGAAGGCAGAGCTGAAGCCAAATAAAAGCTGCATTGATCTGGATGAGCTGCGGGAGCTGCTCAAAGCTCGAGGCACTGAGAAGTAAGCACTGACCTCCGAATCAAAGCACCGTGAACGTAACTGAAGGCTAATCTTGGCTGTAATCTTTGTCCCACTCAGGGAGGTTAAAGCTTCGAAAGGGAAGGTCATCAGTGACAAGGACCTGGAGATTCTGCTCGATCGCAGCGACTTGCTGGGTGAGGAAACGCATCATTTCATCAGTACCAAAAAACCCGATTCAATCATAGCCTGGTTTTACAACGAGTGCAATGTCCTTTCAGTAACCACAAAACATGTGAAGTTCAAGACACAGAAGCCCTTCTGACTCGACTCTTTTCTTAAAACCACTTTAACTCCTCACGAGTTCAAGTTAAAGTGACGGTTTCTGTGCATTTTTCAGACAAAGAAAAGGACGGCATGAAGAAGGCGAAAGTGGGAGTCTTCAGAGTGATCGATGCCAAAGAGTCATCGGAGATCACGCTGGGCTGAGAACAGCAAAGCTGCAGCCATGTCACTTACAGCCACTGAACACCTGAAACTGCTGTTTGTACAGTTTGTGTTTTGTATGTAAGGTGCTCCCCTGTAGTCTCAGGGTGAGGGTTTTTTGCTTTTGTTATGATGGCCCTTCTACGACTGGACTGACTCCAGCGTGTTCAACTTTTAACTTCATCAGGCAAAACCAGATTCTCTCCAGCTGAGCCAACAAAACTGCCGAAAGCTAGTTCACACACTTTGGTGTCACTGTGCAGATTTTTACAGAGAAATATTTCACTGAGATACTCTGCTGCTCGTTAACAAAATAGTGACAAAAAGGCTCCTTTTAAAAGCCGTTTATCATCATTCCCAGAATTGTACTTAAAACACTTTGATGCAGCTGGAGTTGGATATGTTCTCATGCCTTGAAATAAAGAGACTTAATTACTGTTTTATTTTCATGCAGTTTCTGATTAAAAGTTTTTGTTAATCAAAAAATGCATCGAGTCAGTTAAACCTCTGCGATATTGATCTGTCAGGTAAGTAGCAGACTGAGGTTGGTAAAGTTTCAGCAGCTTTGGTGTGAAATAATTGCTTATTTCAATGTTTTTTCTCTTCAAATGTGGAATTTGGGCTACACAACGCGTTTACAACAATGTGTTTTAACCCTGTCCTATGGAGGTCATGTAAACAAAAGGAGCTGTAAAAAGTAGCTGCATTGTCTCAGCACTGCACACAGCAAGCAGTGTTTATCAGTAATGTCATCAGTATTACTGATGGTACAGAGGCTTCCTAAGCAAAGTGGACTAAACGCACCCCTAATCCCTGATATGGACCGTATTAATAACTATGGGCAGAGACTACAAGCCCATCATCATCAATGGAGCTCCAGTGGAGAGGGTGCAGTCCTTCAAGTATCTTGGTGTCCAGTCCTTCAAGTATCTTGGTGTCCACATCTCCTCAGACCTGACATGGGCTGCCCACATTCAGGTCCAGACCAAAAAGGCTAGGCAGCGCCTGTATCACCTACGACAACTGAGGAAGTTCAGGG